>NC_051176.1:339261969-339323569 GCF_013339695.2 Rhipicephalus sanguineus
GGCTGGTAGTCCCGGCGCAGCATCAGTCGAAGACCGCGGTGACCAACGCGACCGGCGGGGACGCCAGCCCGCCCGAACACGTTTGGCGCGAAGCGCTGAAGCAGAAGAAACGTCCGCACTCAACGAGTACTCTCCACACACTCTTTTATGTACACGTCGCCTGTGTAAAACAGGAATGCCAGAGCGGCGTCATGGCATTCGTACAGTGCAATACAGAACCGAAACCGAAACACAACAATGAGCTCGTGCAGAGGACACGGAGGAAGGCAACTTTTCAGCGCAGGTTAAGAAACTAGGGCCTTTAGAATTACGTATGAATGCATTTTCTATTAAAGGACACACTGCCTAATACTTACCTAGTGATGTTGCGCCTCGCTATGCGTAATATTTACTTTCTGATCGACAACGTTCACAAGTATGAACAGCCGTACCAGTTCGAGCTGGTGGGCGGTAAGCAAGTGGTTCAACTTTGGCCGGTTGTTGATCGAGTGTCGTGCCGACAAACAGAAAGACAGATAGACCAAATTTCTCCGTTTAAGTATCCTAAGAAAGACAATCGTCCAGGGCCGTACCCAGGAATTTTTTTCGGGGGGTTTGCGTGTAGAACGGCTGCCATTTTTTAAGATTTATACTGGCTTATTTTTGTGAATAAATCAAGTACATCGCTTACTTGTAATAATTCGATGGTATTTTTCAATTATTTGTACCCAAAAAGAAATTGGTATGTCAACCTCAAATTCTGGTTAAAGCAAGAAATAAGTTTGGACAATAGCACCACCAAAGCCGGGGACACCGCGACCAACGGCTCCTGATGAAGTAACACAATGTAACCACGGTACAAAAACGGTATGTATGTGTACAAGCTGCCACTCTAGCGTCGCCAGCGCGAAGTCGGCGACGGGAATGGCAGCAGGTTAGGTCGTTCCGTACGTAAGCAGAGACAGTGAAGAGATCAGAGACGTGTGTGGGGAAAAACAAAACTCTAGTGATATTGCAGCACGAGGAATCTAGTACAACACTTAATACCAACTAACAAAATACATATAAATCAATAAATCAGCTTACAAGAGAGATATTACAAACTACACAAAACTAACCAATAAAACTACAGATGAGAAAGTCCGAAGGTATAAACAGGTGAAGGGTACCTGTGATGACCGGCAGCGTTGAGTCCCGACGATCGGATGCAAGAAGTCAGAGAGAGTTCTGGCACAACTGCGATGTCGGCGGTGTTGCAGCGCTGTGTTTCCGGTAGGCTAGTGCTGAAGCCGATCTCGGGCAGGTTGAACTTACTCGAGATTCAAGTACCGATGCCTACGTTACAGACGTTAATTTCGCGTCACAACTAGACGAATGGCTAAGTTTAGGTGGCCAGCCGATACGGAGCACAACCACTTAAGGGATATTTCTTGATCTCCTTCTACACCATGTTGGTCAGCAACTAGGACTGCTTAGCAAGGCGAAATCCTGCGCTTAAATCGACCTCCGTGTCCCCTCATTCTCGTCCTGGGGGAAAAGAGACCTCTACATGGGTCCAATCATGCACGTTTCATTGTTAGAAACTCCACCCTAAAAATATATTGACCGCGTCCCTTTTTAATTAGGAGAGGGTCCTCAACTGAGCGAGAGTGACAACCTGTTGGGGTTCTCTCATACGGCTTGTCCACAAGCAGTTTTGCCCGTGGGAATGGTCAGTTCCTTGGTTTCAGCCGGTGCGTCTTGCAGTCTACAGCTGGTTCGGGGTGCATCGCGGCCTTTGACGACCCTGCCGACGCCACCGTAGGTACAAAGGATCAAACATCGGCGACTAACGTTTGAAGAAGAACACCCCATTCAGTACTCCCTGCACTAAAGACCAGTCTTTTCATGAGCGAACGGTTCCACCGGTCAGCGGGGGAGTGCGGCGCCCGTTAATTTGCCGTTACGCCGGGTCGCAAAAATGGCAGTCCGTGACAGTATGTATGCAAGCAAACAAACAAGTCGCCCGACGTTCCGATCTTCTTGTTACCGTTCGCACATTCTGCTTGCTGGATAGTTTCCTCGTAATTGCGAAAGAATAGAAGGGTTGAAGCTTGGGCTAGCTGGGTTTAGCTTTTAATCGACTCTTGAAACATAGAGGGAAGTTTAAACGAGGAAGTTTTTCCTTCTCGGCAACTTGCAAAATTCTGTGAGGACTTGTTCTGGGGTCACTTGAAGTTCTCGATGGATGCTGAGCAGTGCTAGTCCGGTCAATCTGTCGTTGTTCATATGATTTCGAAGGTAGCTCTTCAGCCTTCTCAGTGTGGAAAAAGTCCGTTCCGGGGTCGACGTCGACACGGGTAAAGTCGCCAGGATAGAAAGTAGGCTGTGGATGTTCGGAAAAAAGTCGCGGTTGCACATCTCTAAGGCCTGTAAAGCACAAGCTGGGCGATTCTTTTCTTCGATCTGGCAGCATTTGTTCACCCACAGTGTGAACTCTGCTTCGATGACATTAGCGGAAGGAATGTCGCCAAGGTAAAACTGCACTGCATCATGAATATCAGAAAGGCTAGCCGATGCGCAGAATTTCGGCAGCAGCATGTTAAGGCCAACCACGACCTTCTTATGGGCATCGAACCGGTCTCTTAATTGATTTTCGAAGTCAGCCAGCAAAGGCAAATACACATTCCTCCGGTAGTACTCTTCGGGAGTAGCAGAAGGTACGTTGCTTCTTTGCATCTGCCTTCCAGTGATGCGTGGTAGGGCCATCTCAACATTTGTGATCTTCAGCAAAGAGAGCGACTTCAGAAAAATCTTATTAAATTCCGTTTCCGCACTAGCCCTTTTTGTGGAAAGAACGTCTATAACATTCTTTACGTGATCGCACGCTTGAGCCAAGTCACAGTCAATTTTTTGAAGAAACTTGCAAAGTGGCAGTGTCAAAGAGAAGAGGTCGCTACAGATCTGAAGCGAAACCGACAAACTCGGGCTTCGTAATGGCATTGAGCAGTTGAGAAGCTTTTGATGAAGTATCAGATGACGCGGCCTCTTCTTCCAAATATTCGAGGAATTGTACAATAGGCACGTACAGTTCAAGGAAACGCTGAAGTGCATCCTGACTCTCTACCCACCTTGTTTGGCAAAAGGAGAGAACTGATTTTCTTTTTTCTTGTGTTAAATCTTCTACTTTGTCTCGCAGTTGGTTCGTCCTCTGTGGCGAAGCTCTCACAAGCGTACAGTTGAGGATACAGTTCCCAAACAGTTGCGGATGCTGGGGAGTTTGCATGCGTGAAGCAGAGCAAGGTTCAACGAGTGGGCGCTACAATGCACGTACAACGCTTTGGGCGCTGTTTGACGTCGGGCACTCCCGACGTGTCGTGTCCAACGTACCTTACACATAGGGAAATGTGGGCGGTGCGAGATATATCAGTGCCTCGTCAGCTAGAACTGAAAAACACGAACCTGAGTTGACGTTTTCAACTATCTTTCTTTGTATGATTTTACCACAGAGGGTGATCAACTCATTTTGAATTTTTGGGCTCGTGTACAGCGCATTCGCCGGAGATGTTTCCATGTGAGCTCTCAAGGCGGCATCTCCACATTTTGCTCTCATCCTAAGCAGTGCGCGGAAATTTCCATCATTTTTCAATGACAGCACTTCAGACATATTTATCGGACCAGAGTCGTCTGTGCCGCGAAGCGGTACTTCTTGCCTGCCACAGAAAAGGATTGTTTCTATTATTGGCAGCAAGTTCTTGCGGTTTTCTTCCGCCTGCTTTTTAAGACCGTGGTCAAGTTGTGTTAAGATGTCATGCTGTGAGCGGGACCGGACTGCTAAAAGTTCTCCGATAGCGTTGTTGACATGGCGTGATAACTGCTGGATGCGTGGCTCTTAAAGGCGTCCATGGCTTTCTTGTAATTGGTGAACTCCTTAGTTACAAAACAGCCCAAGCGCTGGTGCTCCCCTTTTCCTGCACACTCGCTTGCGAAGACTACGCAATATTTGCATAATGCTCCTTGAAGCTTCTCTGAATAAACAAGCCATGGGTAACGATCTACCCAGTGAGGTTGGAACTTCAGATTCCTTTTCCCTGTGGCTGGATAATCATAGTTAGCCGGAGGGGTCCACGGATTGAGCAGCAGCTTCTCCGTCGTCTCTGGATCATTTACATTATTGCTTTTCGAGACAAACAGTCCCAAGTCCAAAATATTCGCACTCGTCGCACAGAGGGGAGGCGAACCAGAATGTGTAGGTGCCATGCCACTCACCTTCCTTGGGCATTGCCCAGTGGTAAGGCGTCACTTTGCCCAGCGTTGACTGTAGAACAAAGGTCACTTGGAGTTGCACTGCGGCCACCATCATTTTCCGGCGGCGCATGGGTGTCCTGCTTGTGTTCGTTCTCAGGTGATTCACATAACCGGTGCATTCTCCTGAGTCGCTACAGAAGTTCCGACGCGCTTGGCTTTCCACCAGTGCTGAGGAGGGCGAAGTTTTATCCTTCGAAGGAAGCGGTTCTTCTCCGTCCGCTTCATCGGTTCGAACTTTCTTGAAGTAAGACGCAAGACTCCTTTGCTTCGTTGTTGCAGAGTGTCTTTTCATTTTGCTGCCGCAATCCTGTGCACGCACACAGAAGTGGCCAGTGGCTCCAAAAAGACGTTTGCGACTGCTTCGACTGCCTGGCGTGAACGGCGGGCGATGTTTTCTTCCTCTCTTATCCACTTTACAGTGGCTAGAATGTAGAAGTGTGATGAACGCGCCGGCTCCCGCGTGGCGCATGTGTTTTCTGAACGCCGCTACAGCTGGTGTGCATGCAGGACCATTATTGTACTCCCGCTGCAGCAAACTGGATTAACGCTACTTAAAGACCTTTTCACAGAAGACTCCATGGGCACTCCATACTCCCCTTAATATACGTGAACCCCCCAAGAATGCACTGCCGAGACATTTGCACTCCCGTGGTACAGTCCAGAAAGCAGGTGTTGCTCCGTTCCTGTGAAAAAGTCACCTTTTCACAGACGGCTCCCTGGGCGCCTGCATAATTCTCTCTGGGCTGCGCTAATTAAATAGCCGTGACCCCCCAAAAATGCACTTTGTGGGTTGTGACGTCAGCCTCTGTACTCCCGCGCGCAGCCCAGCTTGGCGGCGTTTTTTCTCTCCTGTGAAAGTTGACCGCTGGTGCCGGATTGTGTGCCGGCTGTATCCTCGCTTTGTGTGCTTTGTAGGGAGGCGCATATACCTTGTGTGTACAGAAGAGGTAGATTTCCTTGCGTGTGGTTAAGGTTGTTCGAAGTTGCTCGGATATGCCAGTCTTTCAGTAGATGTCATCTTCGATGATTCGTTTCGGTGGCGAAGACTACAGTTTGAGAAAAGTTTACCCTGCAGCCTGCGTCCTCGGAATGCGCCGCTGAGTTTTTCCGCTTAGGGGTTTCGTTCCCTGGCAAATTTGCGCACGTCGTGTTGGTGTTGCCGTTGCTGTCGAACTGTTTACTTTCACAGAAGGAGACGCGCTTTTCGTAGAAACCCAAAGCCGACACGTGCGGTCCGCACAGACGGATAACTTCTCCAGCGGCAATGCACAAGGAAAGCATCTGGAATCAATAAAGGAGCTGCTACGGGGTGAAAGACGAAAAAGAAAAGACTCGAAGGAACGCGAGGGCGAAGTGCAAAGCTGTACAAATAGGGCAGGTGCGCGTGCGGGGGAGGGAGCGCTGAGGTGTTCTGGTAGGTTTTGAAGAAAGGAAGAAGAGGGAAGCAATGCCAGGAAAGTTGCAGTGTAACTTTGGCAGCTGGGGGTCGCTGTGAAGGCGTGTAAATATTTTAGTATCACCCGAAAAGTTAAAGCATCAAAAAAATTTCGGGGGGGGGGGGGTCAGAACCCCCTCAACCCCCCCCCTAGTTACGGGCCTGCAATCGTCTTTAAAAACGTCCACCACACGAAAACGTCGCTGCTCAACAGCTGCTCTGTGCGCTGCCATGTTGTTTGGCAGAATGCGGCGGCGCTCACGGCTCTACGCAACATAAAACACAAGATATGGCGTTTATTAGTTAGTTTTTTAGTCGATAGATGACCCGACAATCAGCTAACTCCCGCAGTTTCGGCCAATGGCGTGTCCGGATTTTGATACATGGGACCTATGGGGTGTTTCGCAACTCATATGATTTAAGAACTCTATCTATCTATCTATCTATCTATCTATCTATCTATCTATCTATCTATCTATCTATCTATCTATCTATCTATCTATCTATCTATCTATCTATCTATCTATCTACGTCTTGGCGCTCTCGTGCAACGTTACTAGAACAAACTCAGTTTCAAAGCTCCGTATATCTGCCAGCGGAGGAGGGTGGTCCGAACGGCGGTCGCGAGAACTACCGGCGCTGCAGTTCCGTCTTGCGCCACTATCGGCGCGTCGTCTGCTGCCACGGCATAACGCTGCGGTCCGCCGCGCAGTTGCTCGCGGCAATTGTGCGGCCATTTTCTTATTGTACTATTTAGGTGGATACTTAGGTGTATATGCATAAGGTCGTCTGTATGCATTGGCCCGCGTGTGTTCTTCATTGATTGGCTAAGAATCGATGTTCGGTCTATATTGCCACGCCCACTTGTTTTATTTTGATGTATTCGGGTTTGACCAGCAAGGACGGTTATCAACGCTCGACGCTGTCCGCGAAGCAGTGTTCGAGAAGCTTCGCGATTGTAGTAGATCGTTTTGGTAAAATTGCGCGCCGCACGCGAATGTTCCAGCTTTGTCGAGAGATAACGCCGCCACCAGGGATCTCGCTGGAAAGTTTGATAGCGCCTGTATAAAAGCCGACGCGCTAGACCGCTTGTCAGTTGATCGACGGTCGACGCTCTGTTCGACGCTATCAGTGTATTGCTGTAGTTTGACTTTCAGTTTCCCGGCTACTAAAGTTCGGACAAATAAAGAGTTTCATCTCGGACCTGCTGACTGCTGCCTCCGTCGACGTCACGACTCCGTGACAATATTTGAGTTGTCTACATTGCGCTTAACTTCCAAGCATAGTTTCTAAGCGAATGAGGGTTTTCAGCGTAATTTTTATTTTTACAAACTACTACAATTTTAGCAGCTGCCGTCTTATCTAGACCAAGAACAACCCAACACGTTTGTAAAAGCCTTTATAGTGTACAAAGAAGCGTACTTACTCGAGATCATAGGCGTGCGCACAGGGGCGGCAGGGGGGGGCGGCCGCCCCCCTAATCACCTAAGAGGGGGGCGGAAAATCTGCCCCGTACATTGACCGTTCTAGTCACCTACGAGGGGGGGGGGGGCGCAAAATCTGCCCCATACATTGACATAGTAGGGTGGGGGGGGGGGGGCGCTGCGATGAACCTTCGCCCCCCCCCTGATGGGGAACCCTGCGCACGCCTATGCTCGAGATACAAAAACGTTCTAGAAAAACTGCACTCATGTTGTCTACAATTTATTGAAAAAAACTTTCTCGAAAAACACCACCAATGCTTTGCAATGTTTAAAAGACACGTTTTCGCGACGGTTAAAGGGATACTGACCCAAAATCGGAAAATTTTACGAGAACTCGGTAAATGAAATCTCAGTGTGCGATTACATCGAATAGATGTCGTCTCTAAGCAATTTTTTCAGCGGATAGTTCTATTTTCGGTGGCTCATCTTCCTACGTCGCATCCTTCTACGGTGCCTTAAACAATTCGAACAGATCGGCCGTGATGTGAGCACCGAGCAGTTATTCGCGCGTACTCTGTCGCTAGAAGAGTCGTCAGTATTCATCTTCAGTTTTTCAACTTCACCGAGCAGATGTTCCAGGCCCGCAGCACTTCTTACACTGTACGACAGCCGTTTGTGTTTCGTGCTGTAGCCGTTCACTACGCAGTTAAACTGCTCGTTAACTACAATTATCTTTTGCACAAGTAAGTCTCCGTTCCCGAAGCAAAGTGTGGGATTGGGCTAGTTGGTATTCCATTATTAAACTGCTCAGCGCAAAAAATTTGGCACGGTACACATAGAAAAGACGATCTTTTCTATGTGTACCGTGTCAAATTTTGGCGCTCAGCAGCCCGTTCCCGAGCCGGCGAGTGTAAAATATTCCGCACATCTTGTTCGATACCTCGTCGTAAAATCTCTCGAAAATCCACTGCTTTGAAGGCATAGTGACAGCTGACAACTGATCGAATGTCAGTGTGATGCAACTCTCAGCCTCGGTAGCGTGTATAGGTAATCGCCTGCCTTTCGTTTTGCTGTTCTATTTCTGGCGGCTCCTCCAAACTGGGCAGTGGGCTTTCGCGGGACGGCCGTGTGGTTTGGGGGGGATTTGCGCCTTACCCCGAACATTTTGGCTTTGAAATGTGGGGTGGAAGTGCTGGGAACAAGCGCGGCACGGCACCGGGCGCGAGTTCCCACTTTCCACGTGGGATCAAAACTTCTTGTCCCGCAACGACACGACGATAGTGCTATACAATATCGTCACTTTCAAGATGAACGCCACAGACCTTGCATTTCGCAGTAACCTTCCTATCTTTGCGATGCAAAGCTTGAATGACGTAGGGTCTTTTGGAAGTCCGAAGAAGTGTCGTGAAGCGGAGTCGTCGTTGCGGTAGCTGCTCTTGCAGCCCGGCGCAAAGCAGGTCGGCATACCGCACCGTGAATCTGTTCGCTCTCGTTACGCTTCGTACAAGACGCTAAGCTTGGTCAAGAACAGTCGCAAAAATGACGAGCGAACAAAACGCAGACGTCGCTGTAATCACGTGCGCTCGTACATCGGCGGCGCCGATCACAACAAGCGCCAGCCGCGGGAGATAGACTAGATAGACTAGAGAGCCTCGATGCGCGCGCCCCCGCTTAGAGTGGTGTCAGCTTTTGAAAGGGCAAGTGCCGCCTCCTCGGCCTTGGCGGCAGCGTGGCCACCATTTCGAATCCCCCACCCGGTCACTTGTGCGTGGCGCGCGTGCTGTTTTTAGGTCGGTGCTCGTTTCCCTCCAGTTTTATGCGCTGGCTACCGTCACCATGGCCGGGTGTTGCGTGCCGCAGTGCACCAATCATTCCAGTAACGCTGGGAGCTGTATCGTTTAGAAGATACGAGGTTTCTTTGGACAGTAAAAATCAAACGTGACAAGCGGCATCCGAAGAACACGTTATGCACTTGCAGCGTAAGTTTCCGGCCGGTATTTCGAATGCACATGCAAGGATAACTTCTGCCGGTGTTAAACTCGCGTAATAAATGGACACACTGATATCAGCTACATGCTTAAAATGCTTTGGTTCACGTGTGCATGAATTCTGCATTTTTTTTTTCGCAAACATTCTTTACTGCACTTGGTTGGTCCTGTATCTGCCTTTGATTTTTGCTTTCGCTATTTTTGTGATTTGAAATGTATCATGGAATATATTATGCGTGTTTGTCTGCAGATCAGATCCTTCTTTTTTCCTAATAATAATTATTTGTGAGAATTTACGTCCTAAGAACCCCGATATGATTATGAGAGGCGCCGTATATAGTGGAAGGCTGCCGAAATTTTGACCATCTGTTGTTATTTAACGTACACCTAAATCTGCGTACGCGGGCCTCAGTCATTTCACCTTTATCGAAATGGGGCCGCTGCGGCAGGGATTCCATCCCGCAACCTTCAGGTCACCAGCCGATCACCATAACTAAAACCACGGCGGGTTCTAGTTTTTTTTATTCCTTTCCGTGTTTCAAGTACGCCTTCTGTGCTGGTCTGATTCCCATGTATGTATGTGCGCAGTTACATGTTTTTTATCCTTCCCTGTTTCTGTGTTTCAAGGTTACATTTTCGCTAAAACGGCTGCTTGAGCGAGTTGGTTCATGATTAAGATAGATTTACCAGCGCAGAAAAAGACGGAACATTTAGGAAGAGAGCGAGAGTATTTTATCTGAAGGCAGAGAGGTCGGCCTGACCGAGTGCGCTCTAGCCTGCTACTCTGCACAGGGGAAAAGGGAAAGGGGAAAAAAGGAGTGATGAGGGGTGATGATGGGGAGAGGAAAGAGATATGCGCATATACAACAATACAATAACAACGTGACGTAGTGGTTTCGCTATAGTCCTGTGTCCAGTTCTGTGCTGTTAAGAAAATCTATCACAGCCTTGATAGCAGTTGGTGACTTTGTCTGGTCGCACATAGCTGACAAAATACCCGTCTCACTTAGTGTTGCCACACCGATTCCTGCCAACGTTAAAGCAAGTGCATTACGTTGTGACACGTAAAGTGGGCAGTCACAAAATATATGTGCTGTTGTTTCATGTACTTGGCATCGTTCACAGTTCGGGCTGTCCATCACATGGTGTGGGCATGCCCCTCCAATCCTGCCTACCCACCCCACTCCCACCCCACCCGAGAGGACTGGGAAGCTGTCCTGCTCGGCTGCTCCGACCCCCAAGCCCAACAGGCATTGGTGGCTAGAGCCCGGGCCGCCGCGGCAGCTACAGGGATACCGGACTAGGGATCCCTCCTAGTGTTTGTGAAGGGCGGGCCCATCCGGCTTGCCCCATCCACACCTCTCGCTGTATATAGCTTAACAAATGTTTTCCACCACCACCACGGCGGATGAGGTGTGCATAGCGGCGAGTGAATGCAACTCCCAGACGGATCCGGTGCAGCAAACTGGCGTTGCCTCGGTTCATTTTATCATGGAGGTGAAAAGTCATTTCCGGATCTATTTCCCGCAGACGCCTGTATCGATGGTCTGGCTGAGACCAATAAGTGGTTATGCACTCTCGCGTGAGCAATCTCAATAAAGAGTTCACGTCACCTCGCGTGTACGGTACTTTCACGTCGGTGGGGGCGTTAGAGTTTAGGAAGGACACACACACAGCGCAGCGCTGTGTGTGTGTGTCCTTCCTAAATGTTCCGTCTTTTTCTGTGCTGGTAAATCTATCTTAATACATTTTCGTCCTGTCTTAAATATTTACGCAGTTCCTGTTTTTTTTTAATCATTTACGATCACTGTGTATCGACTAGTGGCATGTTTTGTTATATTGCGTAATTTGCGTTTTATTTGTGTAATTGCTTCTGTCAGCGCACCATTAATGCGCACAAATAAATGACCTGTACACTGGATATTAACGCGCGCGCGCTCGTGACAACGGTGGACTCCTCTACCCAAGTGCTCGCCTATTTGGGTCCATAAAGAAGCTTGAAGACTTCTTCGCGGGCTGCTTTTCTTGTGAAGAACTCCATGCAGACAGCACACACAAAAACACACACACACACGCACGCACACACACACACATACACACACATACATACGCACATTCAGTATCTTATTTCTTTTTTAATATTTCAGTATCTAATTTATTTATTATTAATGTAAGCCCTGAAGGCTCATACAGGAATGCGCATACAAACAGTTCTCGCGAAGCATCTATACAAAGAAGGCGCATGAAAAGAACAAGAAGACGGGGAAGCATTATGTACAGTAGACACGCTATGTCAGTAAAAATATACAAGAAACAAAGTCAAGTTGTACAATGAGTACGTCGTGGAAACCCAGTTAATGAAATAAAAACTCACAGGCTCCCTTATGCGTTCGCTTAAGACAGCTCGAAAGCAAAAGCCATCTCCTTCTTCTCTGTTTTTTGCGCACAAAGCGCGGTTTTGCATTGCCTCCAAGATCGGAAGCACCTCACCTGGTTTTGCACTGCCTCCGTGATCTGCCCACTTTTGACCAAGCTACGATGTCATGTGATAACGGCATCATATGACGTCACGCCAAAATTTGTGAAGCCATGATGACGTCATATGGTGGTGTCATCACGTGACGATGATTTTTTGCATCCCTCGTCCCCAACGTCGTGGTACGCTGACGCCGCAGACGCGGGACGCCAACGGTCAAATTTCGTGTTTGATGAGGCATTTAAGGCTTTCGCCTTAAAAAATACGTCCGCCACGGTGGTATAGTGCTGACGGAGCTCGGCTGCTGACCCGAAAGTCACGGGTTCGATCCCGGCCGTGGCGGTCGCATTTAGGTGGAGGCGAAATGCTAGAGGCCCGTGTACTGCGCGATGTCATTGCAGGTTAAAGAACACCAGGTGGTCAAAATTCATGGAGCTCTCCACTACGGCATGCCTCATAATCATATCATGGTTCTGGCAAGTAAAACCCCAGATATTATTATTAATAAAAGAGACAAATAAACGACGCCGTGCATCTGCCGCACAAAGTGTAAAACAGTATTGGAAACAGTAATATGTGCATGCAATTGGGCATGCGAGAAAACCTGTAGATACAGGCAAAGAAACTGCAAATACAAAAAGAAGAAGGAAAAACGGACTGATACTTCGCGCATGCGAAGTTTTACGGCATACTACTCAACAACAACGTTACTAGAACAAACTCAGTTTAAAAGCTCCGCCGGAGAGGCGGTCCGCGTGGCGGTCGTGAGAACTAGTGGCGCTGCAGTCACGTCTAGCTCCCGCGGCTGGCGCTTGTTGTGATCGGCGGCGCCGATGTACGAGCGCACGTGGGTTACAGCGTCGTCTGCGCTTTGTTAGCTCGTCAATTTTGCGACTGGTCTTGACCAGGCTTAGCGTCTTGTACGAAGACACGTGCATGATTTACGAAGCGTAACGAGGGCGAACAGATTCGCAGTGCGGTATGCCGACTTGCTTTGCGCCGGGCTGCAAGAGCGGCTACCGCAACGACGACTCCGCTTCACGACACTTCGGACCTGCAAAAGGCCCTACGCTATTCAAGCTTTGCATCGCAAAGATAGAAATCTTACTGCGAAATGCAAGGTCTGTGACGTTCATTTTGAGAGTGACGACATTGTAAAGCACTATCGTCGTGTCGTTGCGGCACAAGAAGTTTTTATCCCACGTGGAAAGTGGGAACTCGCGCCAGGTGCCGTGCCGCGCTTGTTCCCAGCACTTCCACCCCACATATCAAAGCCAAAATGTTGGGGGTTTAGGCGCAGATCCCCCCCCAAAACGCACGGCGTCCCGCGAAAGCCCAGCGCCCAATTTGGAGGAGCCGCCAGAAATAGAACAGCAAAACGAAAGGCAGGCGATTGCATATATACGCTACCGAGAATGAGAGTTGCATCACACTGACATTCGATCAGTTGTCAGCTGTCGCTATGCCTTCAAAGCAGTGGATTTTCGAGAGATATTTTACGACGAGGTATTGAACAAGATGTGCGAAATATTTTACACTCGCCGGCTCGGGAATGGGCTGCTCAGCGCAAAAAATTGACACGGTACACATAGAAAAGACGAGGACCAGCGCTGGTGGTCGTCTTTTCTATGTATACCGTGTCAAATTTTTTGCGCTGAGCAGTTTAATAATGGAATACAAACTAGCCCAATCCCACACTTTTGCTTCGGGAAGGGAGACTTACTTGTGCAAAAGATAATTGTAGTTGACGAGCAGTTTAACTGCGTAGTGAACGGCTACAGCACGAAACGCAAACGGCTGTCGTACAGCGTAAAGTGCTGCGGGTATGGAACATCTGCTCGGTGAAGTTGAAAAAGTGAAGTTGAATACTGACGACTCTTCTAGCGACAGAGTACGCGCGAATAATTGCTCGGTGCTCACATCACGGCCGATCTGTTCGAATTGTTTAAGGCACCGTAGAAGGATGCGACGTACAAAGATGAGACACCGAAAATACAACTATCCGCTGAAAAAATTGCTCAGGGAAGACATCTATTCGATGTAATCGCACACTGAGATTTCATTTACAGAGTTCTCGTAAAATTTTCTGATTTTGGGTCAGCAGCCCTTTAACCGTCGCGAAAACGTGTCTTGTAAACATTGCAAAGCATTGGTGACGCTTTTCGAGAAAGTTTTTTTCAATAAATTGTAGAAACATGAGTACTGTTTTTCTAGAACGTTTTTGTATCTCGAGTAAGTACGCTTCTTTGTGCACTAGAAAGGCTTTTACAAATGTGTTGGGTTTTGGTCTAGATAAGACGGCAGCGGCTAAAGTTGTGGTAGCAGTTATAAAAATTACTCTGAAAACCCTCATTCGCTTAGAAACACCTATGCTTGGAAGTTAAGCGCAATGTAGACAGCTCAAATATTGTCAAAGGGTCGTGACGTCGACGAAGGCAGCAGTCAGCAGGTCCGAGATGAAACTGTTTATTTGGCCGAACTTGTGGCCGGGAAACTGAAAGTCAAACTACAGCAATACACTGATAGCGGCGAACAGAGCGCCGACCGTCGATCAACTGAAAAGCAGTCAAGCGCGTCGGCTTTTATACAGGCGCTATCGAACTATCCAGCGATATCGCTGGTGGCGGCGTTATCTCTCGACAAAGGTAAAACATTCGTGTGCAGCGCGCAATCTTACCAAAACGATCTATTGCAATCGCGAAGCTTCTCGAACACTGCTTCGCGGCAGCGTCGAGCGTTGATGACCGTCATTGCTGGTCAAACCCGTTATCTCTCGACAAAGGTAAAACATTCGTGTGCAGCGCGCAATCTTACCAAAACGATCTATTACAATCGCGAAGCTTCTCGAACACTGCTTCGCGGACAGCGTCGAGCGTTGATGACCGTCCTTGCTGGTCAAACCCGAATACATCAAAATAAAACAAGAAGTGGGCGTGGCAATATAGACCGAACATCGATTCTTAGCCAATGAATGAACAACGCACGCGGGCCAATATGCATACAGACGACCTTATGCATATCCACCGAAGCATCCACCTAACTAGTACAATAAGAAAGTTGCCGCGCAGTTGCCGCGAGCAACTGCGCGGCGCACCGCAGCGTTATGCCGTGGCAGCAGACGACGCGCCGATAGTGGCGCAAGACGGAACTGCAGCGCCGCTAGTTCTCGCGACCGCCGTTCGGACCACCCTCCTCCGCTGGCGGAGATACGGAGCTTTGAAACTGAGTTTGTTCTAGTAACGTTGCTCAACAAGGTATTCATCGTTTTGATAAGGACTCAAGGTGCAACTCGAGTGCCGATACAGTAGCGGCTACAGATTGTGAGCAAGAAATGTCAGCAATAATAATGATAAAGAAGCTTTCGTTTTGTTTTAGCAATATTCGCACCATACTGGCCCTCGGCCCTTTATTCTGTGTACAGTATGTATGATGCCGTTTATAATAAACGAGTAGATTGTTTGCAAACTTAGAAAAATGCGCCACCTTAATCGCGCTTAGGTAGCCTCGCAACACTACATTGTGTGTGTTCAGATAAATACTGCTGCTGCTGACATTTATACAATTACTTTAAACGATTGTTTGTGTATTTGGAATGCAGAGCTGACGAGAAAATTAAGGCTTTAGACTTTGTCGTGTCCGGCGTAAGGAAGAGGATTTGTTTTCAACATAACAGAGTCTATGTCTACCTCTAACGCATAACACATGCACAGGCCGTCAGCTTACATGAATTACATGCTTCCTTGATAAACATTTAGGCAACAACAGCTGCCCAAGCTTCAAAAAAGAAAAGAAAAAGAGAAACCTGACTAGCGTGCACTTATTTCCGGACGTATCCGCGCACCGCAAGCGCTTTGTGTAACGCGTTTCGCATGCTGCCGAGCTGCGGCGGGATTCGCAATGGCGGCCGTCGTAGCAGACGACGCGCCTGTCCTCACCCTCAGCGGAGCGCGCGGGCATCAAGGCACCCTATAGATAGACGTGACTGCAGCGCCACTAGTTCTCACGACCGCCACGCGGACCGCCTCTCCGGCGGAGCTTCTAAACTGAGCTTGTTCTAGTAACGTTGCTCTCGTGATCGTCTCTTCAACTTGTGCCTTGATCGGTCTGGAAGTCGTAGGAGACATTTAAACGGCACCATTACAGGCATTTTTATTATCTTACAATCGTTTAGATAAAGGATCAAATGGAAAGGTAGTTTCTTTTTATGCGGTAATTTGCATTGTGTAGGTTATGAGCAAACCCATACGGATAGGCAGCAGAACTCTGCAAGATAACCAGATCGAGCACGGTGGCTTTTCTGTAGAACTTAAACTCGGCGCGCCCTTGTAGATTTGGCACCATAGGCAGTCACAGGTACAGATATGAAAACATTTGCACACGTTAGTGCCTTTTCTCGTCATTACGAGTTCGGGGCAGCTCTCCGTTCCCCCATCGTAGAGCATATGCCGTTATACCCGGAAACTCTGCCGCTCCGCCGTCCCAAAGAATTACGTCATGATTACGTCACTAACACATCTTGAATAATTTGCTAGTTCGGCGGCCGACTTTTGAAAGGGGCCCTAACTGAAGGCGAAATTGGCGCTAGGGTCGATGGATATTCAAAATTAAAGCAGCCAATGGCAGCCTGCCGCCCGTGCCGACAAAGCCGTGCGCGCCGCGACGCTAGTTTTGAATTCCCCGAATGTTCCGTTGTAGCACGAAGCGAGTTGAGAGCGGGCACCAGGCTTGCCGTGCAGGCAGGCTATGCTTGGCGGACACCTGCAAGGAGACTCCCGTTGTGGTTGGCGGGTCATTCATTGTTCGCTCTTGACACTTATCGGAGTGGTCGTTACGTCAGCCGTGCTCCGTCGCCGCCATACAGGAGCCCGTCCTAGTCGCTGGCCTTGACATGAAGTTTCGTGATGTTCCGTTACATGAAGTGAGCTTTGGCCGGCGTGTGGAGTTTTTGTGGTGTTTGCGTGTTGTGCGCTCTTGCCGCCGTGGTGGTTAACGGCACGCACCATTCGTACATCATGCAACGGTGCACGGATACTTCAAGACCGGCCGAGTGCCGCAAGATTCTTTGAGGTTCTGAAAAACTAAAGGTGAGCATGCGGCTTGCGTTCGCAGCCACACATATACGAGTTGCAGTTGGACGACACAGTTATTGTTTTTTTAAATATGGCTGAATCGTGAAGAGCACAATGTTGCAGTTAATATTAGGGGTGTGCGAATAGTGAAATTTAATCTCGAATCGAATACTGCCGAATAGTGGCCAAAAATATCGAATATCGAATCGAATATCGAATAGTACAAATGTGTACCGCCAGTTACGGCAAGACAAAGGAAAAATCACGGACGCTACGGTTTACGTACTGATAGCTTCATTACGCACTCGTTCGGGAGTGGCTTTTGTTCCAGCTTTTATGGGCGATATTGATAGAAGAGCCGCCATCCCAGTGAGCAGCGGCACTCCTAACAGAGGGGGCTACGGTAGCTAGCTGTCTATCCCCATGGTCGAGCTCAACTGATATGTTGTGCCCATGGGTGCACCGGGCTCAAAAGTCTTCGGGCGCCCGTTCACAGCAGCGCTTTAACTGCGCGCCGGAACGATGAGGGTCTCTGAACTAGTGGTGCAGTGCGGCAGTGGCGACTGACCAGCGTGAACAAATTTTTACATGCAAAGCCGATCACCGAGGGTTTCGCAGGCCAAATTCAGATCGTTTTACGGCGCTTGCGGCATATGCGAGCGAACTACGCAAGAAGAGCGAAGTTGTGATGGACTTCAGTTTTCTCATGTGTTTTTCTACGTGCGGAAATGATAAAATATCCTTTAAAATCAACATGCGCTCGCTTTTGAACTAGTATGTCAGTGAAAGTTTAACGAACGGCGACGTTAGCGTTAGTTTTAGCCACCCTACCTTAGCCAAGTTGCACCATTGGCCTTTGTCGCGTTTTAGATATTCGTCCTGTCGAAGTATTCGAAACTTCGAATACTAGCTATTCGAAAGTCGAATCGAATTATTCGATTAGGAACTATTCGATTCGAATTCGAAACTCGAATATTCGCACACCTCTAGATATCGCTGTTCCTAGAAGCAATGAAATGAAAGCACTTGAGACTCATAGTTTAACTTCTGCGTCTATGACAGAACTGCGTGATGGAAGTGCGTTTTGCTTTTTTTGCCTGTTTATCACTCACCATCGTTTAAAGCTTTGCGTTGGCTTTTCGCGCAACTTTGCATGCGTCGTACGCTAACCGCTCGCGGGCTCCCGTAGTGACGGAAATAGCGAGCCGCAAACGCTAACATAGCGTACGCTATTCTAAAACTGCCTAATGTATCGCGGCTTGCACTGAGCCGAGACGACGAAACTACGTTTGCCTCATGCGACTGCGTAATTTGTATCGTTGGAATTAATAGTTTTCAATTGCTTTATTTCAGGACGGAAACGTTTTCGGAGTAATCGAGACGGCAAGAACTGATGCGTTTGCCCAAGGAGGGGTTAACAGCTGTAGAATGAGCTCTCTGCGAAGTCTCGATCCGCAACTCAAGTGGACCAGCTTTCTATCCTGCCCCCAGTGCTTCTCGGTGCGTGAATATGCTATGTACTTACGGCTGAAGAAGTACTCTGCGTGTTTATATTGTTACGGATGATATGGGTTTATTTACAATGAGGTCAATGAAGCGGCAGGCAAAAGACAAGGGACGATCCGATGATGCCGAGCACCAAATCCCTCGCGCCCGTTCTTCTTCTTCGTTCTTCTTTCGCGCTCTTCCAGCGCCGCGTTACATTTTCCTCGGGGCCAGACGAAGCTCACCGAGCAAGTCAGAGGGCTCGCTGAGTGCAGGGCTTCAGTCGTGCAACATGGACAAGTTGCGTCTTGCGTGAACGGCGGTTGCCAGCTGTCACTTTTGCGATGACGTAGGTGACGTCGCTCAAACCTTTAACGACGACGAATGGACCGGTGTACTTAGAAAGAAGCTTTTGGCAAAGTCCCTGCTTTCTTAGTGGTGTCCACAACCATACGAGATCACCTGTTGCAAAGGTGACTGGCAAATGTCTTGCGTCGTAACGGGCCTTAGCACGGGAATGGGACGAGAGAGTTCTGAGCCGGGCCAGTCGACGTGCTTCTTCAGCGCGACACAATGTCTGCGCGACACTTGCGTTTTCGTTGGTCGAGAAAGGAAGCACGGTGTCGAGGAAACTTTGAGGATGGCGAGCGTAGAGCAGAAAGAAAGGTGTATAACCTGTTACTTCGTGTTTGGCGGTGTTAAAGGCATACGTTATGAAAGGTAGTACGGCATCCCAGTTCTTATGATCCGCGGAGACATACATTGAAAGCATGTTTATGATGGTACGATTGGTACGCTCAGTTAGCCCGTTGGTTTGCGGGTGGTAAGGCGTGGAATGCCGATACTGGCACCCACAGAGCCGTAGTAGTTCTTCGACAACGTCAGCGGTGAACTGCCGGCCACGATCACTTATTACCACACGGGGAGCTCCGTGACGCAGGATAATCGAATGCAGTAGGAACCAGGACACATCAGATGAGGTGGCTGAAGCAAGTGCCATCGTCTCAGTGTAACGTGTTAGATAATCCACGCAGACGATAATCCAGCGGCGTCCGGTGGAAGACTTCGGGAAAGGGCCGAGCAAATCTATGCCGACTTTTTCGAAAGGCGAAGTCGGTGGCGTAACTTGTTGCAGTGTACCTGCAGGAAGAGCAGTCGGTTGCTTGTGGCGTTGGCATACATCACAACTGGCGACGTAGTGCTTCGTCGTCTTCCACAGTCGAGGCCAGTAGAACCGCTGTCGGATGCGATGAAGCGTCCGAGCAAAGCCAAGGTGCCCAGACGTAATGTCGTCGTGCATTGCTCGGAACACCGCAAGGCGCAAGCGTTCTGGGACGACTAGAAGCAGTGGGGCACCATTACTTGAGTAATTCTTGCGGTACAAAACACCGTCACGAATCACAAATTGCGTTGAGTGTCGAGATCTGTTGGTGGCATCAATAATTGGTCTCAGTGATGGGTCGCGCAGCTGCTCCTGACTGAAGATGTCCATACTCGGAAAGTCCATGGAGACCGTCGCAAGGTAATTGTCGAAATCGTCGTCATCGGTGCTTGTAGTTGGAGACGGTAGACGAGATAAGCAATCGGCGTCGGCGTGGCATCGCCCACTCTTGTAGGCAACAGAAAAGTTATATTCCTGAAGCCGCAAAGACCAACGAGCCAACCGGCCCGCTGGGTCACGTAATCCGACAAGCCAACATAGGGAATGATGGTCGGTTACGATCTTGAAATGTCGGCCGTACAAATAAGGTCTGAACTTGTGTATGGCGAAAACAACTGCGAGGCACTCCAGTTCTGTTACAGTATAATTGCTTTCAGCCTTTGTCAGAGCACGACTTGCATACGCAACGACGTGTTGGCGTCCGTCATGAAACTGGACGAGGACGGCACCAACGCCCACTCCACTTGCATCGGTATGCAGTTCTGTGAGTGCCTCCGGGTCGAAATGATGCAGAAGGGGCCCAGAAGTGAGCAAAAACTTCAACTGTTCGAAAGCAGCCTCATGCTCAGCGGTCCACCGGTAGGGGGTGTCCTTTCGAAGCAAGTCTGTCAGTGGATGAGCTAGCTGGGCGAAGTTTTTAATAAACCGGCGAAAATAAGAACAAAGGCCCAGGAAACTACGAAGGTCCTTCACCGTCTTTGGTGGCTTGAAGTTGCGGACTGCAGTGATCTTGTTGGGATCTGGTCGTATGCCGTCCTGGTCGACTAGATATCCAAGAACAACGGCTTGGCGCTCACCGAAGTGGCACTTCTTGGAGTTTAAAATAAGACCAGCTTGTTTGATACAACTGAGAACAACGCTGAGCCGCTGGTTATGCTCGTGGAAAGTCCTGCCGAAAATAATCACGTCATCGAGATAACACATACAAATCTCCCATTTGAGACCGCGAAGTATGGAGTCCATGAATCGCTCGAAGGTTGCCGGAGCGTTACAATATATTGTCTCTGTTATTACCTATGGAAAAACCGCTCTAAGGATTCATGTGTAGGCATGAGACATGTCCTATATGCAGAATTTAACTGTTTGTGTTTATCACAATGAAGTGCTCAGTGTACCCGACTTGACGTCCTCCCTTCAGTGGCGTTATATTCAGCTAGGCATTGTATTCGCGGTGAAAGAAAAGCTGCGTATACACCAGAGCACGCCTGTCTCGCACCCAGGCTGCTGGCGAGCCGAGCGGATACTCTCGCACCGAGACGCCGGGCTGACCGGGCTGCCGAGGCGCGCGCGGGCTGCACCAAGTAAACAGGTCAAGCTGCAGTAGAGTGACCTAGAATAGGGGGAGTGTCCAAAGCGCCGCGCGAATACATGGGAGGAGCGAGGGCCTTTTGCGGTGAGCTTCCGCGCCGCGGCGCTGCCATGCCGGACCCGTGGGCTTTCTCCGCGGCGGAAGCCGCGTCAAAGCGGCGAGCGTCTGCTACGGGTGTGATATTTTGGCCGCTATTAGCTAAAATTGCGGAGATTTGGGCAATATTTAATACTGTGTCACTGCAACATAATACTGCAGCGACTCATCATACAGAGAACGCGTTTGTTAGTTTGTATGTTGCGAAACAGGGATTTTGTATATATGCTTTCAGCTGGTTTCTCACCGCATTGGTCCACACTTCCGTGGCTGTTTGAGGAACGCATCCTGCACGCACTTCATCGTGAGAAAAGGCGCTTAACTTACTTTCGTGTGGAATGACGAACGTAAACTTGCGGCAGGAGAGAATAAACTGGAGATAACCAGGAGAACGTGGCACATATGCACGCGTAGTAACTAGTTCATGCATGCTAACGCGTTTGCACCCTTCATATCCTATCTTTTATTTCGTGCGTTCGATTTCTTTTACAAGGCTGCCTCCTGCGCTCTGCTCTTTCAAGCCATTTCATGCCATTTCTCAACCATTTCAGCCATTTCTCAAGTCCGACCACCGAGGCAAGTTTTTTGACGCTGAATACAGAGCTTTACTCAAAAAAAGTGATATTCGCAATTTTTTTTTTTTCAGACGATCTGCTACACCTTCAGTGACTAAACTATTTTTCTTTTGTAGTATGTCGAACAGGCGACCAGTATATTATTCATTTCTACCCTTTGAGTTTGCCCTTTGAGTTGTTTCTCGAAAAAAATATCAAACTTTGCCACTTTATTCAATTTTGCTCGTGCAAAAAGCCCTCGAAGAATCGATATACATAAATAAGCCATTATTTTTACAGTTACATCACTTCATTAGCTTGCCGGAAATACCATTTTATCGAGTGCATCCCATAAACGTCCTTTGAAAAAAAAATTGTTTTTTGATGCCCTTTAGCTCAGTCGGCACAAAACTACAGACTCTCACAAATAGGCGGGAAAATTTTTCGCAACGGAAATAAACGAGCAGAACGAGTTTAGAACTTCAAGGAAAACGTGGGAATTTTTTCAGCCATATTTGTGATGGTCGGAAAAACGCTGGATGATTTATATATATATATATATATATATATATATATATATATATATATATATATATATATATATATATATATATATATATATATATATATCGTTCAGGCAGCTTGTACAGCAAGAATGGGGGCATTTGCAACTTCGTTTCATGATATCTGGATATTTGTAAAGCATTTTCTATATTTCGCATTTTATGCAAAAACTTGTGGAATAAGGTTAGTTTACCTGGCAGTGCTTTTCTTTCAAACGTTTGCGCACGGTGAGCCTTGTTGTACGCTACCTCAGAAGCAAAACTAAGCCAACAGCATTGCGGTCGTATGCCCGTCTCTACTATTTTTATCTTTTTCTTTGTTTCCCTTGCGTCTTCCCGGTGTGCTCCGTACATAATAAAGAGCTTGTGGAGGCTAATGAATTGTCAAATAAAGCGGTGTGCATATGGCTAGCAAAGCAGTGGCGACTATGAGTAAAAAACTCGTGAAGTCACTGCGCGCAAGTATTTCAGCTGACTGCGCGTGCAATTTACTTTTTTTATTACTCTTAATTCGTTCATGCGTGATGCTATTGCCCGATTACTCGTGCGAATAGGGTTTTTTTTTCGTTCTTTGCCCGTACGTGTCCGTTTTGCGCGTTTTTACACACGCACCAACGTTTTCGAACTCTGTGACCGGAACTAGGACACGCTGATGCCGCTTGACACATGATTTTTTCCATTCTGTTGTTGCCCCAGCACTAACACAACGCTTAAAGATGGATAAGCTTCATTCTGCACCGCATTACTAAAGTTAAGTAGACTTCAAGTGCCCTGTGTGGAAACGCGGCGCAAAAAACTACAGCGCGTAGCAGACGCCCCTCGCTTTCCGCGCGCTTCCCGAGCGCGGAAAGCCCACGGGTCCGGCGCAGCAGCGGCGCGGCGCGGCAGTTCACGACAAAAGGCCCACGCGGGAGCCGGCGCTTTGGACACTCCCCCTATTCTAGGTCACTCTAGCTGCAGTTCTGAGGCTTTAAAGTGCGAAAAAGTGCCCGTTCACGCCGCTTTAGCGTGTAAGAGCTCGTCTGGGCACTACTGCGTCGTCTTTGGATGCCAAAACAAGCAACGCAACAAGAGGATATTAGCGTTGTCTGCGACGATTACGACGCGCCACGGAAATAGTGCCGGTGTGGTGTTTTCAGCTTCGTCGCGAATGGATAACTGGGATTCAAGCAAAAAAACTAGGAGCCGAGTGAAAATGCGCGAGTAAGTACACTAACTGCGTGTATTTTGCAGTGTGATGCCCACCTATTTATTTTGCGAATCTAATTTGCGTGACACGCAGCTGGGTTGAAGGCAGGCGCGAGCTTTGTGTGGTGGTGCACTTCATACCTTTGAGCGTTTCCTTTGACGAAGTCTAGTGCAAGGTAGTGCTTTCAAGCCCAAGCAATCAGCATGCTTTGCCACTTTCAACGTAGTATTAAGCTTTAGTGATTTGATGGCATCCACGCCTTCGAGATTTCATCTTCAAAAGGTAATAAATGGCACGGTGCTCCTCAACAGCTGGTCAGCATTTCGTGCTTTCATTGCAGTGTTTGATGTCCCCAAATTTATTTGGACACGAGGCATCCAGCTGCACATAATACATATATTGGTACGTAAGTAAACAGAACTCGCGCCAGTGTCCTTTACGTCGCAGGCGTAGCTGACCGGCTTAACTAAGAGTAGCACAGAAGCACCATCGTTACAAGAATAAAATAGCGCAGGTAGCTTCCAAAAGGGAAAGCTGAACGATACTTCAGGTTATACTCTCTGATAGCACGCTTTTGTGAGCAAGACGCATTATTGTAAGAGCGCCCGTGAAACAAAAATTACGTTCCGCGAAACTACCCGTAAAGCGTACTCTAATTATTACGCGATGCATGCTGAACTGATCACATTTCACAAAACTTTGTGCACAACTTGTAATATGGCTCAACAAAACATCGTTTCACTCTTTCGCGAGCTGCACTGCAATTACGATTCACGCGTAACTACATAGCGAGAACGTTTTTTTACAAATGTAACAGCGTACGTATCTGACGAGGTTGCTTCCGCAGCCCACTCAGCACGTACTGTATACATTGCGGACTTGCATGAGCAAGATGTTCTTGATGTTCCAATAAAATCAGCGAAAATGTCCAGGCTAGAAAAGACGCGAAACACGCTCTCCGACGGGCTGAGTTTCGGGAGTTTCACGTTTGCTCTGTGTAGCGTCTGCTGGCGTGGCAGCCCGCCCATGTTGTTTCGTCGCGTTTGCGATAGATGGCGCGACAGGCGATGTAAATATGGCGATGCGCATGGAATTCTGTGTGTTCTGGTCTATGGCTTATTTCACCTGGTCGTTGAGTAATACACATTTCTTCGAATGTCGTGTGCTGCTGCATAAACTGACCATGGCCTGCATCCCGTTGCCACCAACTAACCTTCAAGTAGTGTTCAAGTACCATATATTGTGTCTTGCTCTTTTTAGCGCAATGTACTACTTACTGTGCTAAATCTTATCTTTTTCATTTTGTTTATCTGGTGAAGGTGTCCAGCATTTCATGTATATTTGTGCAAAATCTGAGCAAATATGTAACTGGTTGTTTTGGGTTTCGTATCATTTCAACGGTTAATAAGTAAATCATTGCAATATTATTTCATATTTACATATTTTGCGCTTCGTTATATTTTTGTCATGCACTGACATTTCTTTAAACTACATGATTACCTCTCATCAGAGGCTCCTCTGCACTTTGCTCGGTATTGCACCAAATGAAAATCGTGTTTCTTATATGTGTGTACGTCAAAGGGCCTACACTTTTCAATGTGTTCGATTTTTTAATTTATAAATTTTACAATGAACTTTTGTGTTTAGTCATGCACACACTGTGAATTCTTCCCGTCTGTTCTTCTCCTGAACTTGTATCGCGTCCCATTACATGCAAATCTTGAGTTTCGGAAACAGAACAATAAAAAGAGGTAACAGAAATGTTGTAGGTGGATTCATCCTTTATGCTCTAGCAAATGCTGGCTGCGGGCAAACACGAATGCGCGGCCAAGCACAGCACGCGCGCGAGCGCACGAAAAAGCAAGCGTACAAAAAAAACGGTGCGCGGCATGGGAGAGGAGAAAAAGCAAGCGCACAAAAAAAGGAGAAAGAAAACGGCGCGCGGAGAGGGAGGAAGAGGGGTGGAGGCGAGCGGCTGTTGTTACTGTTGCCCTGACGACGTAAGCAACGTAATCGCTACGTCATCGCCCCACTGAGCTTGGCGGCCTTCTGCAAGGGGCGTAACTCAATAGCGCTCTCGGCGCTGTCGGCGCTTGCGTCGGCGGAGCGTTTGAATTTCGCGTCCTATGGGAGGTATACGAAGAAACCGACCCTTGTATGCCGCTCTAAAATGTCAAAAAGAAGAAAGAAAAACTTTTTCCGTGAACAGTACATCTCCCATAGTCAACGAAATAGTACTACAATGAGCCACAAAAGAGTACTCTACACTATCTCCATTGTGCGACCACGCTATCGCCAGAAGGCTGTGGAAGAAAAGTGGAACATAAGTTACGTCATCTTCGAGGGTGTGTACTCACATGGTAGTTCGGAAAGCGGGCGTTCGAATACCGAGGGTCGGCAGGTGATTGACTATGCTCCATCTCACAAGCTGTTGTCAGCACTGTGGAAGGTACGGCCGCCCTCAGCCAATCATAATAGAACGCACTACACAATTTTGTTCCTATGTGCCCGTCGCCCCCGTGAATTTGGAAGGGGGCTTCATCTGTGCGGAAAAATGTGTACTATAGTGTTTAGCTTTTTTTATTGGTGCTTGGTGTCTTTTTACAGCGAAAGCTGTTATGAGATCATTTCACCGGCCGTTTTTGGTGCCGTAGTTGTCCGCCGCCGCCGCAGCCGCCGCCGGTGTCCGTAACCAGTATCGCTCGAAATAAGAAAAAAAAAAACTAAATAAGAAAAAAATTCCAGGATGGAACGAGGTTCGAACCTGGGCCCTCTGCGTGGGAGCCCAGTATTCAACCTCTGAGCCACGCCGGTGCTGGAAACTGCTTTGCAAGAAGGTCCTATACAGGCTTCATGTCGGGAAGGAACCACATTAGCATATGCAATATAGCGTGGTAAAAGAGTAGAATAAGCACCAAGCGTCTCACAACGCGAATTCTCTAACCAGGCGTCACACAATGCAAATTGCGCAACGAGTAGGTTGCTGAATGCTTCCAACCCATTACAAAGAGCTCTGCCATAATTATTCATCGTCATCACGCACAGCATCAACAAAGTGCGCATAATGCCTTACATGCGTTTAGCAGGTACCACGGCTGTCTGTAGAATGACGAAAAATGGCACAGTGCCTACTGCCCTACTTCTCAAAAATTACAATGATTTATAGCGTAGTGGGTTCCTCGCAAGTGAACTTCTGTTGGTTACCAAGGAAGCCCATAAGGCTCCCATGATCCATTTCCTCAGGGTCTCAATAAAGTCAATTCTCTCTCTCTCTCTCGCTCTACGTTTCTCCGGTTAAAGTGTGTTATAAAGCGCGGTGGGACCGTTAAATAACAACCGGGCGTCACACAATATGCATTACGTAACTAGTGGGTCGTTTAAAGCTTCCAACCCATTACAAAGGGCGCAACCATAATTATTCATCGTCATCAACCGCCGCATCAACAAACTGCACATAATCGCTTACATATGATACCTCGCTTCTCCGCAGAACAACGAATAATGTCGTGCTGGGTGCTTCCCAACTTCCCAAAAATTACGCTTTGTGGCGTAGTGGGTACGTTGCTAATGTACCTGTGTTAGTAGCCACAGGAGAGTTTATAACGGGCTCTAGAAATGCCGCTCTTCCAGCTTTCGCTGTGACTGTGCTGCGCTTTCCGCGCAGGCCTGGCGTTTTTTTTTATCTCTTGTTTGTGTCTGAACGGGCGAACGTTCGATCCAATGGACTATCTTCTTATCAAATCAAATCAAATCTTTATTTCCACCGTGTACTTTACAGATGGAGGACAACGGAAAAAAAGCTGCCTATAGGCGGCTTGACTAGTCCGTAGCCCGTAATGTATGGCGTGTGGCCAACAGCAAAGAAAAACAGTCACTTAACAAGTCAAAACATATTATCAGTGCAGAATAAAAGTAATACACAACAGCCTGAAAAAAAAATGCAAAGAAAAAAAAATACAATACAACGCCAGGATAAATGAAATTAGCTTTCTTCTACAAACATCGACCTAAGTTTTGCTAAGGAACAACCAAACAAATCATAATTAATTAACTGAAAATGGTTTAGCAACGATGGTAAAGAATAAGACAAAAGCTGTATGCCAGCATTCAAACGGGGTGTGACAACATTCCAATGCTCTCTGTGTCTTGTTTTATAGCAATGCTCATTTGTTTCCAAATGTGCTAGGGTACCTAAATTACGTATATTATTTCTCACTCCATATTTAAATCTAGAACTCAGCCGATAATAGTATAGCTTATGGGCTGTTATAATACGGGTTTTATGGAAGAAGCCTGTGGTTGTTGCATTATACTCAGCATTGTAAACATTACGTAGATATCGTTTCTGCATAATGTAAATTTTTTGTAAATTAGAAAATGTAGTTGTACCCCGGACAAGTTGGCAATAGTTAATGTGTGAATAGAAAAGAGAATTGTAAACTAATATTTTAAGTTTTGGAGAGAGAATGTATCGCAGTCGACCGACTATACCAGTTATTCTAGCTAGTTTTGTTAATACCAAATTTACGTGAGATTCCCAAGACATGTGCGCACTAAATACAACGCCAAGGCACTTAAAGTGGTCAACAATATCAACTGGAAGGGAATTGAGAATTATATCTGCATGAGGAGGGATAGGCTTATTTTTGGCTCGAAATATAACGGCCTTTGTTTTATTTTCATTAATCTTCATTGAGTTGAACGATGACCACTGTTGGAGTTGAACTAATGTGTTATTACAATTAGAGATAAGATAGTCAATGTTACTGCCAGAGAAAAATATGGTTGTGTCGTCTGCATATATGATAAACATGGCATTATTATTAACGTTAACGATGTCATTTATGTAAATGTTAAACAGCAAAGGCCCCAAAATGTTGCCCTGTGGAACACCGCAATGCAGTGGCAGAACTTGTGATCGCGAGTTATTTATTTGAACAACTTGTCGCCGGTGGGACAAGTATGACCGCAGTAAATTTAACCCACAACCACGTATACCATAAATATCTAACTTACCTAACAAGACTTCATGATTTACCAAGTCAAAAGCCTTGGAAAAATCAACAAATAAACCAATTACTATTTTCTTGCTTTCAAATTCCGTTAAAATATACTCTTTCTGATGAAGCAAAGCTAATTCTGTTGATCTGTTCTTCCGGAATCCAAATTGATGGGGTGTTAATATATTGGAGGTCTCGACAAAATTCGAGATCCTACAGTGAATTATTTTTTCAAGAGGTTTTGAAAAGATGGGTAATATGGATACAGGGCGGTAATTGCCTAATTCATTTCGAATGAATTAGGCAATTACCGCCCTGTTCCGTTCTTTTTTATTAATGTTTCTGCTACGCCGATAAACAAACATTGAGCTCAGTGTGGTCATTGCCCAAGCTAGCTAGGTCGAATAGAGGCCGGGGCAGCCGTATGTAGGCGGAGGCTTAATGAATCAATCAATAGATCAATCGGCAAATCAGTTAATCAAAAAGTTTATTTTCCATCATATTAGTTCGGTCTTCGGTGCTTCCTATTCTCATTTACGCTACTCGCATGGTGCAGTTCGGAATGATCCCGACTTGTACGCACACGTCTAATGAATCCTGTTAGCCCTTTATAGAAGTTCACGTCTCATTGTATTCATCAGAACTTGTATCAACATTCATTTTTTTTTTGTTCTCCAGGATGATTACAGTAACGCGACCATGTCGACAACGTCGCCGTGGCACAATAATCAGATCTTCCTGATTGAGAATGTGCTCCACATAGCTCTTCCGCTTCTCAGAAGTCTCAGAAGTCTGTTACATGTTGTCTGAGGCTTCACGTCTTAGAGCTTAAACATGTTTTTTTGGCGTCGCCAAGAAAGCTCTTGACGTCGCCCTGTCGACAGTCCGGATCGAGGTCCTTCGCGCGCAGATTGGATAGTGTCGCCACTCCACACCCAACTATGCGTGTGTTCATTGTTGCCCCCTTTTGGTCGTCGTTGGCGAAACAAAAATTTGGCCTGCCCTGGCGTCGCAACTGCGCTATTTGGCGCAGGTATACCGGCGGCGACACTGCGCAATGTGCGTTGTTACAATGAAATCGCTGCTTTTCTCCTCATTTATTTCGAAAAAAACGCTTCTTTATGTCTGGATTGCTGCTAGCTAGTTTTCTTAATTCGGGTTGATGGCAACATTCAACCCTATGGGTACCTGCGGGGGCATGAACATTTCTTAGTTAGATCGGGAACATCGTAAAATCTGGTGTCGTTAGATAAAGATTGAAGCGAAATGCTGAGAAGACTCGAGGGGTACTCGAACCAAACAGGCAATCGTCGTTGTAAGGCGCTGGTTAAAATCCGGCTCGACGGAATTCTTAACGGCGGAGGTGTTTAAGCTGGCCGTAAAAACTATGGCGTCCGCAGAAACCACAGGTGAGTAGGCGTCACGGGAATTGGGCAAGCCCCACCGCCGCGTACAGCAGGGGCGGGCGTTAAACGAAAGCTGTGCTAGGCGAAGTGGAGCACGTGAAACACGTGAAAGAGAGAGAGAGAGATAGAAAGAGATCGAGAGAAAGAGAAAATAAAGAGAGAGAAAGAGAAATAGAGAAAAAGAGAGAGCAAGGAAGCGACAGAAAGAAGAAGAAAGAGAAAATAGAGATCACGGAGCAAGAATTCTTGAGGAGGCGAAACTGCGCTCGCTCGGGCGCCCTAATAAAGTCACGAAATCGGGCACAGCGCTCACGCGCCCTCTCTCGTGAGAGTCCGCTAGCGGAGAAGGAAAAATGCGCGCGTCCCTCTCACCGCGCTCTCCAACGAAGCTCGTCGGTTCAAGGCTATTCGTCGCCGATTCGCCGTTCGCGCTTCACGCCCGAATGGATGTGTTTTTGTGCGTCCTCGCCGGCTCCATATTTTAACGCGATGGCGTTAAAGAGCTTGTTTCGCAGAAATGCCGGTGTCGGCGTCGGTGTCGGTGAGGCTAGCGATTGAGATGGCGATGTGCACGGGGCCCGATTACGCTATCACGTTCTACTCTTAAAGGCAAAGCTCAAGCGCACTCCAAGTTTTTTCGGTAAATTAACGAGAAAAATGGCGTCACATGCAGGAAAATTACCACCGTGATGTTTTTTGTACAACGTGAAACCTATAATTTTTGATAACGTGAACTCAATGAGTTAGGTATACTTATTTCAACGAATGATGGGACTTACCCTATATGCCATCAATTCAGATTTAGGTTGTTGCGGCGGCCGCATTTAGATCGAGGCGAAATGCTAAAGGCCCGTGTGCTTACATTTAGGTGCACGTTACAAAACCCCAGGTGGTTGAAATTTCACATTGTCTTTTTTTGAGAACAGCAGACAAGTATCCGGAACAGCGCGCGGAAAGATTAGAGGCACGGCGTCTCGTAACAACACTGGCCGTTTCGGTTTGTCAAGGAGAACTTCGCCACCAAGTTCGCCATAATAGCGCCGCATGTCTATGTCACTGTCCGAGAAGTGCGTCCCGCAAACGTAGTCATGAAGCGTCAGCTGTCGGTCTTTTCTTGGTATGGCGTGAGCCCACGCTTCCAACCTCACTGGGTCACTAGGAACTTCGAAGGTAATTACCTTCTCCTTGCAGGACGCGTACCCACTGCTACAGTTCGGCACGGCACATTTCCGCCCCATCCTGAAGAAGCACTGGTCGAAATCTGCAAAGCACTCTCCTTTGTCGCGGCGTGAAAAGCGCGCGCAAACATCGAGGAGTCGGCGCCGCCGGCGCAACGCGCGGAAGCCAGTGAGAGTGCTGAGAGCGCTAAAGAGAAAAAAACCAGCAAAAGCGAAGGGAACTTTCCGTCCCAAGGCCACCTGCGCATGCGCGCGCACAACATGCGAGAGAGAGAGCGAGGATCGCGTGCATGCGGCGGCAGACGTCGTCTGCTCAGGGGCCACTACTAGCAGTTTGTTCCAAGCGCTGTACGGCCTATAATTCTGGCAGTATCGATTAGTAACTGCAGCTAAAATATCTGCCATATCTACCGATTGATGTTACAGACAGAAATCTTAGAAATTTTACATTTTACGAGGCGCTATCACGATTTTTAGCCGTCGCGTCCATAGAGGAGCATGTAAAAGATGGCAACAGGCCGAAAGCGTCATCTGTCGTGCTTCGGCGTAAACCGCATTCCGCCGTGACGCTATCGCGCCGCCCTCGCGCGCTGCCGCGGCCGAGAGATTCTCCTCCTCAAATACTTCTTTCTCCGTGATTGAGATAGAGAAAGAAAGAGAGAAAAAGATAAAAAGGAAGAGAAAGAAAGAAAGTGACAGAAAGAAAGAGAAATAGAAAAATAGAGAGAAATAAAGGGAATAAACACATAAAAAGATAGAAAGACAGAGAACGACAAAGGAAGACAAAAAGAGAAAGAGAAAGGAAGGAACAGACCCGAAAAAGAGATTGAAAATACGGAGAGCCAAGACAGAAAGAACGAAATAATTGAAGAGAAATAAAGAAAAAGAGAGAAAGGAGCAGATAGAGAAAGCGAGAAAGAAAGGGAAGAAAGGTAAATAAAGTTGGAAGAGCGAGGCTGAGAAAGAAATAGATAGAGGGAGAAAGGAAGAAAAAGAAATCAACAGGAAAAAAAAGGCAGGTACAGGAAACGGAGAGAAAGAGAAAGAAAGAGAAAAATGAAGAGGAACAAGAGGCCATCCCCAGCTACGCTCTTCCTTCAGGCTACGTGCTGGAGCGCCTTCAGAGGGACCTTAGTAAAGCTTTTCCCATCCATCCATCCACCAGCCACAGCATCAACAAAAGTGCATATAATGCATTACATACGCGTAGTGCGTACTTCGCTTCTCCGCAGAATGATGAATAGTGGGTACTTCCGTACTTCGCAAAATTATGATGATTTATGGTGTGGTGGGTTCCTTGAAACTGTACTTGTAGTAGACCCCCCGAGAGAGTTTACAACGGGCTCTAGAAAGGCCGCTCCTCATATGCTGTGTCTGCTGCGTGCTCCGCGCAAACCAGACGTTTTTTAACGTTCTAGAATACGTCACCTCAGGATCTATGGCGTTAGATGGGACACGAATGGCGCACACAGGGTGCACTACAAGGATTGTGAAAAACAAGAAGTTAGCGAGAATATTCAAGTCTTATCGAGCGTAAAATAAGGATGTCGTGCGTCGGCATTGCTTTTTGCTGTCTATTTAGAGTCTCTTTTGTAAAAATGTGCTTGGAAATGATCAAGTGCGAGGGTTTCGCTTGATGACCACGGAGGTCAAAGTGCTAAGCTACGCGAATGACGCTGCTGTGTTCTGCCACAGCCAAGAGAGTGCTATTGTATTATTAAGCGACGCGAAGTCCTTCTGCGAGTGTACATATGGTGAAGTACGATTGGAGTAAGCCTGTAGGAACATAAACTGGCACAGAAATATGGCACAGAAACTGGCGCAGCACGCCCTCAATATAGGAAAACATTATGTGGAAGGTCACACCTAACAAGTACCCAGGTGTATCGTTCCAGTACTACAGGGAGCAACATAATATTGGAGACAAGAAATGGAACAGCTAAGCGTCAAGACTGAAAATTGAAGCGGGCGAAATTTTTTCATTTTTACGCGGTCAACAGCGAGCAACATATTTCTTATCTCGCGTGTGTGGTAGGCTCTACAAGTGCTATTTATGGCACGCGTTGCTGTGCAGTAGCTACACAGAGTGTTGGCAGTGATTGTCTTGGCTTCGGCATGGGAGAGGGCAAGTCGCACAAATGTGTTCCTTCCTACACAGAGTGCGGCTAGGTCTTATGCATCTGTCTCTTAGGCACATAGTGGCCCGTTTTGTCTTTTTACGAGATCAAGGTGATTGTTTCTTGAGAATGGTGATACATGCGCGATTGTCCAATCTTCTGCCTGAATTCATTGTTTCCACAATGAAGGGGGGTACGAGACGCCCTATAGGGTGTCTGGTTCTCCATTTCAACGCTTGAGAGCTGCACGACAGCAGTGCCGAAGTGGCCCATCACGTGGACTTTTTCATATTATAGGGCGAAGCTCCTTAGGGTGTGGGTCGTTCCCTTCTCTATAGTAGTATGCAGAGTCGTATGGCTCTGGTAGTATGTAGCCAGCACTAGTTTAATGAATTGCTCACTAGATGAGAAATTCACTAGATATCATAATTTACAAGACATCGTACTGTTCCTTGATTTAGTCACACTAAAAGACATACTTTGCGGGCGATATACTCTAGTGAGCTTTCAACTTTTCGTCTTAATGTACATGATAAAGAAATCATTTCTACGAAAAACGCAAAGCACACCTTGAGCAGGATGTTTGGCTAAATGGGACCATGAGGCGACGCGAAGCCGGAGCTCTTGCACGATCGCGTTCCGTTGGCTTTCGTTGGGCATGCTACCGACCTCGCATCGTGGAATGCGAACAGGAACGCTACGCGCGTCGGGTCCTCCCTCTAGCCTTGACGTTAATTCTCACAGGGCGAGCGGGGAACGCGGTCGCTCTTGGCGCGCTTTCTCTTTCGCTCGAGAGCGGACATTTTCCCTGCATTTCACCGATCACAAAGCGGTGATAATGATGGGACCACGTGAACCAACAATACAATAAAAGTTTGATGTTTATATATACACGGTGTTTCACACTCTTTATATGATGTACTGGGCGAATTTCACGGCACAGTTTCACGGTTTACCGATGATTCCCTCCGGAGCTTCGCCCCACTCATCATCATTCACCCCGTGGATATGCTGTGATTTTTTTCGAGGACTCTCTTTGCGACGCGGGAAAAAGAACGGCGTGAGACGTATCGTGCAGCAAGCAATTCAATCGGTCGTTTCTGAAGATGCTCTACAACTATGCTGTCATACTTTGTGTCTTGAGCTCATAATTTAAAAAGTTGAGCAACTAAACATAATTAGTGAGCTAGTTAAAGGGCCTCTAAATAACTCCGAGTTCAAAGACAAGGGATTGGTTTTCTTTCCTCGCCTTCAACACGCTTCTTACAAGCGATATCACCTCCTCGCCACTTATTTCTTCATAAAGCACGTGTACAATGTCAGCACTAAGCGCTGAGCCTGTCAGGATTTTGCGCCTGTCAGCTACACGCTGTTATGTCCGTTTGCGCAGTCGGAAAGAGACAAGACGAAGTGAAACCAGTCGGTCGCGCACGACAGCCATGCGAGACAAGAGAGAACGGGTGCGCGACTGCATGGCATAGAAGGGTAGGAGACAATTCACAACTGATATTCCTCGTATATAGACCAATCGACAGTTTTGTGCCTTAATGACGTCACGTGAATCACCCTTCTGGCGGCACGAAGTGCGCCGGAAAGACGCACAACACCAGGAGAGAACAACGCGTTCGTTTTTTTTTTGTATTTTCAGATGCTGTTTAAGGGCCCTTTAAAGGGAAAATAAAAAAAAATAGCCCGAGTAGCGTACGGTTCAATTGGCTTCCGAAGCGCCTTTCATTTTCACTCGCTCAAGTTATGAGGGATGACCTGTATATTCCGGGTGATCAAAATTAAACTTTATGGTTTTCTTAAAATTAAGCACTGGTAGGTACGTGAAAGCCACCTTTGCAGATAATTAAGTTATTTATCGAGGGGGATAAAAAGTGAGATGATAATTATTTCTGTCAGCTGGACAAACAACTGAGATTACATAATGAACTTATTAATGACTGCAGTAAGCGGGCATGTTTGTATTGAAAAGTCGTGTTTCGTGCTTCACACTGTCGGGCTCCTACACTACAAGATGTCGTGCTTCTACACAATTCCACTTGGCGGAATTCTTCTAACGTGTTCGTGCTCCGAGATATCGGGCTGCGATGTTTAACTGCTGTGCATATCACTTTTCATGCAATGCAGTGAGGACTGGCGCAAAGCTCCTCCCTCATGTACCGCGGCAGTTGCGTGCGGCGTTTAATCTGACAACGTGTCGAAGTGGCATTCGCGCAAAAAAAAAGAAGAAACACAGGACACTATGCGCTCGTCTCGTCGTTTCTTTCTACGTGTCCTGTGTTTCTTTCTTTTTTTTTTTTGCGCAAATGCCATTCACAGTGGAATACCAACTCGCCCCACGCTCTGCTCTTCTAAGCCTTTTACTATGTAATGGCGATATCAAGCAATGACTGTACGTGACATCAGGGGGGAACATTGCGCCGACCCTCACTGCCTCGCACGCGTAATCATGCAGACCGCAATAAAGCTTTGCAGCGGGATATCTCGAAGCACGGGCATGCTAGGAGAATTCTTCTAATTGGAACAGTGGAGAGACGCAACTGCCTCCAACTTTTCGATAATAACACGCCCGCTTATCACCGTCACTAAAAACTTAATTATTCGATTGTAGTTAATTCGGCGGCTGACAGCGTTAATTAAGGTCTTACTCTGTGTCCCCCAGGATACATTACTTATCGGTAAAGGTGGTCTTCGCGTATCTCCCCGTGCTGAATTTTAAGAAATCCAGAAAGCTTAATTTTGATCACCCTAATAATATCCGGGGTTTTACGTCCCAAAACCGCGATGTGATTATGAGGGACGCCGTGGTGGAGGGCTCCGGAAATATTGACAATCTGGTGTTCTTTAAAGGGACACTAAAGAGAAGCAATGAATTGGTTTAGATTGATAAAGTGTGCTCGAACTCTTGTGTAGTTTATTTCACCACCGTAGGTTTAATATTAGAGGAGAAAACCAAGTTCAAAGTTTCATTTTTAAATTTCGCGCCGAACTTTGTAATTCGTGACGTAAAAGACTTCAAAGAGCATTTAACGTATTTTGGCGCCACTGGCTCGACAAAATTTCCACAATGTCGTTATGTCAATTTTCTGACCCCCTCAGAGGACAATGTACTTCGATTTAACCGATTAGGAACTACGTAGGCCCAAGCAGGCGGCTTAAAAATTATGTCACGTCACGGCAAATGGTGCGGGAATTCCAAGGTGGCGTCGCCACCTGTATTTTCTTTTTGCGCGTTTTCTCGCTTATTAAGCGTCTTCGCGCAGAAAGCGTGGTGTTTTTGGTATCGTGGAAGAATACCTTACTCATGCGAGAAAAATCGTTTTGCTCTTTAGTGTCCCTTTAACGTGCACCTAAATCTAAGTACACGGGCCTCCACCATTTCGCCTCCATCAAAATGCGACCGCCGCGGCCGGGATCGAACCCGCGACCTTCGGGTCAGCAGCCGAGCACCGTAGCCACTGTACCACCGAGGCGGACAATTTCGATCACCCTGTGTGTGAGGTTACAGTTGGTGAAGTGGATGGACGCCAGGGACGGATCGCGGCGATCCGTCCCTGGCGTCCACACATAAAAACGAAGCTTCGCTTGGCTTCGTGAATACATAAAAGAAACGAAGCTTCGCTTCGTTTTTCTGTATGTTTTCCAAAAATAAAATTTGTTCGTCAATTATTAATTAATTAAACGACAAGTTAGTTAGTTAATTATTTCACTCATATCATGTGTAGGTCAGCGCCTACAAGACGGATTCACTGTTTCTTAGAATTTGAATAGGTGACTGTTCGCGTCACGCCATTTACATTGAAGCGCTAATGAACGCTCATCGTTCTAAGCATGGCACGTTCGTCGAATTCAGTGAGTCATGTACTTAGTTTGTGCGTTTGTCCGCCTCACCATTCTAGTGAGGGCTTATGATGTCTCATCAGTACCTTGCCATCTGTGCGGGCATTTTCATGTTTGACCTTCTCGTGATGAAAAGTGCAAAATGCAGCTTCATCGCAAGTCACAACAGCACGCCCAGCGCTGCGCGACTTCTTTCCATAACAAAACAAAAGAAAATAAAAAAAACGCTACGCGCGTACGTATTTTGCAGCTAATTGAGAGTGGCTGCAGCGAGCATAGGAAGCGCGAAAGTAGCATTCCTATTTTTTACCCAGCGCAGCGTCTCTGTTACGCAGCTTCCTTCTATAGTTAGCACTGAAACGTCACTGTATTGTAAGGTGAGTAGCAACTGCAAGTTCTACCAATGCTGGTAATAAAACGGTGTAAATGAATGTTGACCGTTCTAATACTCATACTGCGCAAATGCGGAGTTGGAAAGCTTTCAGAATGTAGGAGGGCTAAAGAGGGCACTACATAAAACATTTAAAAACATTGCTCATAACGCTAACTTTTAGTCTGTCTCATTAGAAATAGGTCGCTTAACTGAAAGTTCACTAAACTGAATATTCACCAGAATACGGAACAGCATTGGGTTTGTGCCGGTTGGCGGATTTTTTTCGCCGTTATCTTAATTTCGCCAATATTTCTTGTTATCTTTGATTCCCCTCACCTTTCTCGGTTGTGGAGTAGAGTATGATGCCTATAAGGAATGTCGGCATTTTCCTAAATACGAAGGTCGCGAATAAACGGAGTGAAAGAGAGCTCGTAAAGAACCACACCTCGCTCCGTCGGTAGCTCAGTTGCTAGAGCGGTGGGCTGTAGCAGTGCTATTGTGGCAACGGTTATCCATTGTTATGTATACGTCTTCCTTTTCCATTTTTTTTTTGCATGATATTGGAGTAAGGTAAAATTTCTTGAAGGTAGCGAGAAGATACCGCATTTGCCTTATTTTGGAGGAATTTCGGAACCATTTCTTAAAACATCCGGTGCATGCGTTTCAGAATTATTTGCATTGTGTATCTTTTTTTAGAATTCTTTGAAATTGCGGTTTCATTAAGAGGACGACTTACACCAGCAGGCAAAAGAGAGAGAGAGAGAGAGAGAGAGGATTGCAGCACGCACAGCCCCGGAGTCAATTGTATTGCGCGGTTAAAAAGTTGTCGCGATTTCTTCGCAGAATTAAAAGTTTCTTTTCTAATAGCAGCGAATAATATTAGAAAAAATAATAACGCAAATATTAGACTTCAGCTGCATGGCCTATTGCGGCTGCAACGCTGCTGCCGCCAAGCAATGCCGTCAATTCAGGGCGCAGAAACCATCGCTGTAAAGGGCACTCAAAGGCAGCTTTTATGCGTAATGATAGAACGCACGGGCTCCTGCAAGTAAGAGCACGAACGTGATCGATTGAGCTGTGCGAATCATTATCGGCACAGAAAGTGCGTGATTTATAATTTTTAAGATGAAAGCCTTAGATGACTCATCAAACACGAATGTTGACTGTAGGCGTGGGCGTCCCGCGGCGTCGGGGACAACACGAGTGATGCAGAAAATCATCATCACGTGATGAAGTCGCCATATGACGGCATCGTGACGTCCTCACCAAATTTTGTGACGACATTATGACGCCATCATGACATCACTATGACGTCACGTGACGTAACGTCACATGCCGATGTAATCACATGACATCGTAATTTGGTCAAAGGTTGGCCGATAACGGAGGCAGTGCAAAACCAGGTGAGGTGCCTCAGAACTTGGAGGCAGTGAAAAACCACGCTAGGTGCAGAAAGCTTTCGGAAGGGGACGGGGTCGGATCAATACATCGACTCAGAAGAAAAAAGAAGATGGCTTTCGCCTTCGAGTCGTCTTGGGTGAATGCACAAGTGACCCTGCGAGTTTTTTGTCTCCCTTAACGCACGATCCAGTACCGCACTTAGATGCGTCAGGAAGATCGGTACAGGTTTCAACACGTACCCTCGTTATTCAGAAATGTTGGTGTCCTCGACTGGTTTTAAATAAGGCAACCTGGAGCGAAATTTGAAATAACTAGTTTGTACCTTTTGCTGGATACTATAATTTTTAAGTGTCGTAATGTATGCCTTGCAATGTGAATTCAGCGCTTTTGTTTGACATTACCGGTTATATGCCACAGCTTGCTTCCATCAGTCCTGCAGTTCGTACTTGAAGCAAGAGAGAAATGAAATACTGTCTCCTTACTGCCAATGTACTGAAAAGCAGGGAGTCTCATGAAAGTCCCCTGTATTTGGCATACGCATGAATATTTCCTTGCATCTGTGGAATCCGTTCCCACAGTGCACGTTATGGGGAAATTTCTCTTCGCAACAAAATGCCATTTAACGCTGCAATTTTATTGAATGCATTTCCCATATCTCATATATGGATCATTTCGCAAGGGGATTTGGAGTCAGCATTCGAGAAACATAACGATACTTACCTCCAATATGACTCGAATCTGGCCGCCGATTGTGAAATATAGAGATTTTCTTCCGCGGTTATGTTTCAAGGCATCGTGTCCGCATGGGGTGCTTTACGGAAAAAAAAAATGCTCGAGACCAGTCCCATCTCTGTTGCTTAACCGAACAAAGCGTTAGTAGTCGTAATAGACGAGTAAACAATGCGAGTTCCATTTAGCAAAGTCACAAATATTTTATTCCTTGAGAAGCCACGGGCCGCTAGCGAAACGTCCCGCGGGCCGCGTGTATGAGACCCCGGTATAGAGAATCATACCTTATTCACAAGTTTTATACATTCCAGCCAATAGGCATAAACGTTTTCAAAGTGTGCTCTTGAATGTCTCCTATATAGTAGCCACACAAGGACAACCAGTCATATAGCTAAGCCTTTAATCTAACCACTTTTAAATGTTGTGACCACGTAACTCTCATGTTCAGTCGCTGCTCTCTAGTAATGCGTGGTTTGGTGAAGTACAATGAAGCGACATTTTTGACCCCCAAATGATAAATGAATCACGGGTTCGTGTTTCACTGATGCAGCTTTAACAACAGCATTTACTTTCACTGGCGAGTTTTCCATCGCAGGAGAGCGCTAATCTCTCAGGCGTTAAAGGGTGCCTGAAAAGGTGGGCGATTTTTCGCAAGCACATATAGACCGTATCGCGAGTCCTTCGCATCAGTGCCGGACCAACTGAAGCGTCTTGCGCAAAATGTGTAATTCATAAGATTTAAAATACGCGCGTCGCTGCAGATCGCATCGGTGCTGCGTGTTGCGTGGGTGCGCAACGTTACACAGACGACCGATCTGATTGGCTGTTCCACCGACGTCGCGGATAAATTTTCTAGCTAAATTGTGAACAAGTGTTATTCATATTAGACGGGACACTTTACATTTATTTATAATTGAAGCGACCGACCGACTGACCGACCGACCGACCAGTGTCGATCAGTGAAATGCGCCAGTGTCACTTCCATGACCGACCATATGCGAAACAGCAGGCGACTGATGACCGACTGCCTCGCAGGACTGCAGCAAGCAGTGCGTGCTATCAAGGCTGCATGTGAGATCGGCAGATGATACAAATGCAGTGCGGGTAGGGTGGCTAACGTGGGTTCAGGGCTACAGAAAAACAAAATGGCAGCAATGCTGTTTGCGTTTTCAGTGGTTTTTGGCAGCTGTAGGCTTACGATTGAAAGAAAAAGTTAGGATAATCAAATGAGAGGGGTTTCAAATATCCAGAATTTTGGTTGAGGATATACACTGACTCTATGGAGTATGCAACGGTGCCATGGCAGAGACCGGATATTTAGGCTGGTCCAAATAACAGGACGTTCGAAAAAATGGTCGGCGACTATATATACACAAGCAACTTTATCGTCATGCTTTCATTTCCAAGTTTAGCCTTCCATAAGTGCAAATTAAATATTAAAGTAAACAATATGCTTACAGGTGCTTTAATTTATACAATATTTGCACAAATGTCTCTTTCACTTCAGAGGTTCTTCGGCAACGTGTTCATTTGGAGGACATGAAGATCACCCCACCATAGCAGTGATGGAAGTGCTGCTCCAATTGCTCCAAACTGCTCCAAAAGAGAAATGCTGCTCCATGCTGCTCCAAACTGCAATTTTTGTTAGTAACTGCTCCGGACTTGCTCCGAAATGGCACTGGTAAACTGAAAACAATGAACTTTTAAGCACATGATCATCCAGCAAGCGTAAATGAAACAAAAAACAAGCTGTCTACTATCATTCTATACTCACGGCCAACTTTTCTTGGCAGTGAAGAGAGGGCTGCAGAGCCAAACTGTGCGTGTGCTACCGCTGAAGAATATAGTCCCACAATTGTGTCTGTGTTTTCTGCGTGAGAATAAAAAACAACAACAATGCTCTATTTTCTACTGGACACTGTTTGAAAAATAGGCGCAGCATGCACCAAGGAGATATAAAATTTATAGTTGTTTTACTTTACGCAGTGTCATTTCATGTTTTTGCACGTGTGAAAACGTCACACCTTTTACATGCACCTCACAGTCAAAATAGCGTCTTTGTCTTCAGATGAGCGCTCATCACCCTCCAGCTTTTCCGATGACTCACCTAAGGAGCTTGTGACTAATTTCACTAACAAATGGCTGTCTATGCAGACGAAGCAAATAGTATGCAATGTTATTTTTCAACCACCGTCACTCGAATAATCAAACAGCCGTCGCAGGAGATATGGAAGGTTCACAAACTGAAACTAAATTTGAAACGCGCGCCAAGCAGAGCAGTACATGTGCAGTAGCTCCGCCCCCATAGTCTTTCCTTCATTGCCAAGAAAAGTTGTCCACGAGTATAATATGTATAGTATGCTAGTATGGAGTTTCTATACTAGCTCCATACTAACATATCGACAATGCCACAAGTTGTGGCATTGTTGAAATAAGAAAATAACAGATTGCTCTGCTCTATTACTGATTATAAACTGTTGTACGTGATTGTGGTTTCTTTTATAATTTGGGGCTCAGCTTTATCAGTTTCATTACATTTCTGCCAAAAGTCCCTGAAAATTTAAGTATATAGCTCATCTTATTTAGTGTTCAGTGACCACCCATCTGCTTAATTATTTGTTTTTGTGCAATTCGCAGTGATAATTGTACGTGCGATATGTTTAATAATAAGTATTAATACTTACGAGATGCTTTAGACTCCAGGTGTCGTTTGGAATATTTTGCCATCTGCTCCGAAAATGCCAATAGCTGCTCCAAGCTAGCGTTTTTTCTGCTCCAGAATGTGCTCCAAAAAGCAAAATGTTGCTTCTATCACTGCCATAGTGAACTTCTCCTACATCTTTCGGCTCCTGAGCATCTATGCCCCAATGAAAGCAGCAATCAAAGGCAACGTAGAAGCCCAGGAGGATATCTTGCCAGTTCTTTCAGGTGTGCTCGAGGCTGGTGTCAAAGACAACGAGTGTCACAAAGAAAAGCTCCACTCACGCTTAGAGAAAAAGCTTGAAGAGCTCTGCTTTGATCTGCAAGACGAGCACAATTGCTGCGCTTCCCAGCACAAGCAAGGACCACCCATACAGCAAGGCCACTGCAGAAGACTGTGTAGTATATTACCTTGCTGGCTACATTGTGTACAAAATATCAAAGCAAAAAGGCATTTAAACTGCGTAGCTGACATTCAAACTGATGCTCCACACATGCCGGCAGCATGGGTAACATTTGCTAGGTCATTTAAAGAAATGAGCCTGAAGCACCCCTCAGAGAAGATGTTCCTCTCACTGAGAAGCATAGAAAGCACTGTATAAAGCGCACTTAACCACTTTCAACTGTGCAGTGACATTTTTTTGGACCTTCTCGATGTTCTAGAGTCAACAAAGTTTCCAAAACTCGGGTGTGCAGAACACAAGGACAACTTTACAGCAACCGTGCTTAGGACATACACAATGCTACGAATGCATTTTTTTGCTAGAGACATGTCAAAGAAGCTGAGCAAGTGAGTAGAGACAGCACATGCACGCAAAAGAACAAAGCTCATGTAATTTTGAATGAGCAAACCTGTATCGAAATACAAGAATTTTGTTTCCCCCAGTCCAACTGTGTCCAACATGGCCAGAAACCAAACCCCCTGCACGTGTGCTTAGCAGTGGAATGCCGCACTTACTCAGCCACCAAGTGATTGACAAGCAAAACCTGTGCTGTAGCTACGCAACAGCTGGCTTTGATAGAGCTACTTTCCTCTTCTATACTGTGGTGTTTGTAATCTTCATTAAAGGGCCCTTCAGCAGCTCTGCAAACAAGTGAGGCACCTACACCACTTGGCAGCAATTGCATAGGCAAAGTGAAATGTGTTTGCAAGGCTCGAAAAGTATAAAAATTGGGAACAAAGAGCTGCACACCTTTCCATTTGTGGGAGCCGTGCTGTGTGAGCGTGAAGGATGATAAGTATGCATTCTTACGTCCTAAGCGTTCCTGGGAAAGCCACTGACCCCGGGAAGTGGCTTTAGTTTTTCATCTGAAGTGAATCACTCAATGCCAGCACTGAAAGTGTACCATGAAGCAAATTAGAAAGAGAACGAACAAAAAAAGAAGGAAATTCTAGCCACGTCACCATGACGTGCTCTCTTTCCTCAGGACTTGAGAGAATGCAAGGCTAACCAAACCAAAGAAGGAGGCTCTGGCACACTACACAAGGCCGTTGTTTTGTGCAAGCACTTCAAGCTGAGACTCTACCTGCAGCAGAAGGTTCAGATTACAGTTTCGCGGATGTAATACTTGTACCAATCGACGAAGTTGATGAAAGCACTTAAGAAAAGGAGCAATGTTGTTTCACAACATCCTTTGAAATGATATAAGAACAAATTTTCATTCATGCGCATTAGTCATGACATCACCTGGAACATGAAAAATGCTTTGCACCTTGGGGAGGCTGCTGCCCTATATACATAACGTGGCTACTGCAAAATTGTGTTGACTGGTAGAACTGTGCGCACTCCCCTGGCAACACAGCAAAAGTGTAGGCTAAGATTTGCAACTTACACGATATCCTTCATAAGTAGTAGCAAGCTAGGCACTCTTCTGTAGTAGTGTAATACGTTAATTTTTCTTCGCTGTTTTTTTGTTTTCTGAGACAGAATTTTGTTGCCTTGCATTCACTGCTCCACGTTTTCCTAGATAATGTAACGTGTTCACAAGTGCGTGTTTTCCCAAGGGAACTTCTGTTTGTTTCTTGTACTTATAATAATGCAATTTCATATGCAATAATGTGTTGCTTGCTTCTGCTTTATTATCTGTATTGAATTAGTGCTGCTTGCATAATAAAGTCTTCGCAAATGCTCTAGTACGTCTCCCTTCATGGAATGTTTATAGGGGCCTGGAATAAACTTGTTCCACATGGCAACAGAAGTGTGACTGGTTCACTTATGATAAGGAGACCAGTTCAGCACTGGCCCATCATAGCATTGAACCTTGCAATGTAATGTTTTTCATAGGCTTGCTCTAATTAGCATGGTGTGCAAGGAATACATTATACACATCAGCGTGTCACATTTGCAACTGCTGGGATGAAGTCGAATGCTGGGGTGCTTCCAGCTTTAATATCACCTAATTTTGAATGGTCGCTCCAAATAAATTCTTTGACAGCTGTATTTGTTTTCTATGTAGAATTATGTCTCTTGTCAAAATATCTCAAATTATTGTCTGCAAACACATAGCTTAGGTACTGCAAGCCTTTAGGTATACTGTGCATAAACGCCCACGAAAAACTTTTTTGCAAGTAACACTTTCGCTTCAACAGCCTTAACCACATTCAGTCATCTTTTGCACAAGATATAAGCCAAAGGCCTCAGTCAGGTATCTTACATTTGATTCTCATGCAGTGAAGGCAATGCTCGCCTTAAATAGAATCATTTCAGGTCTAGAAGAACAGAAAGTTGGGCGAGTTTGTACTGATCCATGAAGGTACTTAGAAGCGCAAAACGCACAAATACACAAGAAGAACTGGACGAGACGAGTGCTCACTTCAAAGTGTGAAGTGAGCGCGTCTCGCCGAGTTCTTCTTGTGTATTTGGGTGTTTTGCGCTTCTAAGTACCTTCAAGAATCATTTCATTCAAGCAACTGTTACCACTGTCATTAACCTTCATACTGCTTAGATCACAGGCATGTTAACAGAACATTTAAAAAAGGGTAACTGATATGGAAGGAGACAGAACAATCAGCAGATGATTCAGGACCAAGCAAGCTAGCATACCTTAATGCGTCAACTTTAATGGTATCACTCAGTACTGATATCTGTAGCGGCAGAATTTTCTTTGTGACGGTGAATCCTTTGAACTTCTGCATTGACCTCTTTCATCCGTCTGTTTACATTCTAACAAAGGCTATCCTGGAAAGGTAAGAAGCGCAGCTACCACGTATCATGTTGCATATTTACTGATACCCAAGAAAAAAGCAGCAGTGGGTGCGAGTTGGCAATAAACAGGTTCCTTTGACATGAACCAAGGCCTACGATGGTGATAACAATGGGTAAAAAGTCAGCTTCATTTCTGGTATTTTGTGCTAAAAATCTGAATAATGGAAAACCTTAGAGCAGTGAGGAAGGCAAAGAATGCATGCATGAATCAAACAAAGGGGGGGGGGGGGGGGGGGTCAGTGGCTACTTTGTCTAAAGCAGGACATACAAGTAATGTCAGAAAATGTCATACATTCTGCAACTAACACAAGAAACATCACAGAATTCGCATGTGACAAAACACACCTCAGTTGAAAGATGCTGCTGTTGAAGCTGTGAATTCGTGCTAAAAACACTTCAGGTCATCTCTGCAATGCTTTAAGAAAACATGCCGACGCCTGCAACAAAAGTAATAAAAATGAGTCCAATGAGCACAACTAACGAACAGTATTTTCGACCTGAGCACTTGAGAAAATATTTGGCAGAGTGACACATAGTACTTTGACAAAAATAAGGTTTGGTTCTAACAGTTCTGACATGACTGAGCATAACAGCAAGAAGAAATAGCGATGGTGTCATTCTGTAGAAATCTACCACTCAAGATTTTGGAAAGATTACGAAACATGTACGACGCTCAATGCAACAACAGTAAGAGCACCACTATTTTTTTAAACAGCCTACAATGTCTTAGTGTATGGCCTAATTAATTCGGGTAGCGAATACATCGCTCGTCATTTTTTTTCAGCAGCTGTAAGCTAGCTGTCACATCGCACGCCCGATAGCCTCCCTCCTTCACCACAAGCGATGTTTAAATGTAAGTCCTCATTTCAATTTTGCCGAGCATCGCACAATTGGCCATGCCTTTTACCACCACCTAGGCTATAACGAAGTGCCAACAGAAGCTGTGCAAATGGTACTTGTAGGAACACGCATGCAACAGGCGTATAAAATGTAAGTCCTCATTTCAATTTTGCCGAGCATCGCACAATTGGCCATGCCTTTTACCACCACCTAGGCTATAACGAAGTGCCAACAGAAGCTGTGCAAATGGTACTTGTAGGAACACGCATGCAACAGACGTATAATCAGTTGAGTTGTTAGTTTCGGCAGAGCACGGTCGCAGCCTTGCAAAAAACTGAAGGAAGCGCACTGCAGCCCTGTCACCTTTCTAAGAAACTGAGCTCGTAAATTTCTTACAGCGCAACGTTCGCGCACAAACAGTCACAATGTTGAACAATGATGCACACGGCGATTCTAGTAAAAACAAAGCCAAAAAATACGTATAGTTTCCTCTTTAGAGACCTCTGTCCAGTGTCCGCCCAACATTTCGCCCCAAGGACGGTGCAATGGACGGTGTCTTTAATGCAAAACCACACTCAGAAATAGCAAAAAGGTTCTTTTTTAGGCAACAAGACCAAGTTAAGCGAAGCAATGTAAGTTACACTTACCGAAACAATTTCGATTCCCCTGGATCAACGCTGCATACCGGTTGCATCCGCCTTACCGCTCGCTATTCTGCCAAAATGTAAGCATTGCGTGCTCTTCAAATGAATTCCGTAACCTCCGGATTTTGCTGCACCGTGCATGACGCTATGCAGCCGCGACGACTGTGGTGTAACAGAAAAAAAATTGGCCGCGTATCTGCGTGCTTCGCTGCAAATGTCGTCTAAAGACGATAGAAGAGGCGCTGCGTGAGATATGGACGCCATCTGGCAATACGTCGGGAAACATGAGTGCTGTGTTGCGGGCTGGTAGTCCCGGCGCAGCATCAGGCGAAGACCGGCGGTGACCAACGCGACCGGCGGGGACGCCAGCCAGCCCGAACACGCGGTTTGGCGCGAAGCGCTGAAGCAGAAGAAACGTCCGCACTCAACGAGTACTCTCCACACACTCTTTTATGTACACGTCGCCTGTGTAAAACAGGAATGCCAGAGCGGCGTCATGGCATTCGTACAGTGCAATACAGAACCGAAACCGAAACACAACAATGAGCTCGTGCAGAGGACACGGAGGAAGGCAACTTTTCAGCGCAGGTTAAGAAACTAGGGCCTTTAGAATTACGTATGAATGCATTTTCTATTAAAGGAACACACTGCCTAATACTTACCTAGTGATGTTGCGCCTCGGATATGCGTAATATTTACTTTCTGATCGACAACGTTCACAAGTATGAACAGCCGTACCAGTTCGAGCTGGGTGGGCGGTAAGCAAGTGGTTCAACTTTGGCCGGGTTGTTGAATCGAGTGTCGTGCCGACAAACAGAAAGACAGATAGACCGAAATTTCTCCGTTTAAGTATCCTAAGAAAGACAATCGTCCAGGGCCGTACCCAGGAATTTTTTTCGGGGGGGGTTTGCGTGTAGAACGGCTGCCATTTTTTAAGATTTATACTGGCTTATTTTTGTGAATAAATCAAGTACATCGCTTACTTGTAATAATTCGATGGTATTTTTCAATTATTTGTACCCAAATAAAGAAATTGGTATGTCAACCTCAAATTCTGGTTAAAGCAAGAAATAAGTTTGGACAATAGCACCACCAAAGCCGGGGACACCGCGACCAACGGCTCCTGATGAAGTAACACAATGTAACCACGGTACAAAAACGGTATGTATGTGTTACAAGCTGCCACTCTAGCGTCGCCAGCGCGAAGTCGGCGACGGGAATGGCAGCAGGTTAGGTCGTTCCGTACGTAAGCAGAGACAGTGAAGAGATCAGAGACGTGTGTGGGGAAAAACAAAACTCTAGTGATATTGCAGCACGAGGAATCTAGTACAACACTTAATACCAACTAACAAAATACATATAAAATCAATAAATCAGCTTACAAGAGAGAAGTATTACAAACTACACAAAACTAACCAAGAATAAAACTACAGATGAGAAAGTCCGAAGGTATAAACAGGTGAAGGGATACCTGTGATGACCGGCAGCGTTGAGTCCACGACGATCGGATGCAAGAAGTCAGAGAGAGTTCTGGCACAACTGCGATGTCGGCGGTGTTGCAGCGCTGGTGTTTCCGGTAGGCTAGTGCTTGAAGCCGATCTCGGGCAGGTTGAACTTACTCGAGATTCAAGTACCGATGCCTACGTTACAGACGTTAATTTCGCGTCACAACTAGACGAATGGCTAAGTTTAGGTGGCCAGCCGATACGGAGCCACAACCACTTAAGGGATATTTCTTGATCTCCTTCTACACCATGTTGGTCAGCAACTAGACTGCTTAGCAAGGCGAAATCCTGCGCTTAAATCGACCTCCGTGTCCCCTCATTCTCGTCCTGGGGGAAAAGAGACCTCTACATGGGTCCAATCATGCACGTTTCATTGTTAGAAACTCCACCCTAAAAATATATTGACCGCGTCCCTTTTTAATTAGGAGAGGGTCCTCAACTGAGCGAGAGTGACAACCTGTTGGGGTTCTCTCATACGGCTTGTCCACAAGCAGTTTTGCCCGTGGGAATGGTCAGTTTCCTTGGTTTCAGCCGGTGCGTCTTGCAGTCTACAGCTGGTTCGGGGTGCATCGCGGCCTTTGACGACCCTGCCGACGCCACCGTAGGTACAAAGGATCAAACATCGGCGACTAACGTTTGAAGAAGAACACCCCATTCAGTACTCCCTGCACTAAAGACCAGTCTTTTCATGAGCGAACGGTTCCACCGGTCAGCGGGGGAGTGCGGCGCCCGTTAATTTGCCGTTACGCCGGGTCGCAAAAATGGCAGTCCGTGACAGTATGTATGCAAGCAAACAAACAAGTCGCCCGACGTTCCGATCTTCTTGTTACCGTTCGCACATTCTGCTTGCTGGATAGTTTCCTCGTAATTGCGAAAGAATAGAAGGGTTGAAGCTTGGGCTAGCTGGGTTTAGCTTTTAATCGACTCTTGAAACATAGAGGGAAGTTTAAACGAGGAAGTTTTTCCTTCTCGGCAACTTGCAAAATTCTGTGAGGACTTGTTCTGGGGTCACTTGAAGTTCTCGATGGATGCTGAGCAGTGCTAGTCCGGTCAATCTGTCGTTGTTCATATGATTTCGAAGGTAGCTCTTCAGCCTTCTCAGTGTGGAAAAAGTCCGTTCCGGGGTCGACGTCGACACGGGTAAAGTCGCCAGGATAGAAAGTAGGCTGTGGATGTTCGGAAAAAAGTCGCGGTTGCACATCTCTAAGGCCTGTAAAGCACAAGCTGGGCGATTCTTTTCTTCGATCTGGCAGCATTTGTTCACCCACAGTGTGAACTCTGCTTCGATGACATTAGCGGAAGGAATGTCGCCAAGGTAAAACTGCACTGCATCATGAATATCAGAAAGGCTAGCCGATGCGCAGAATTTCGGCAGCAGCATGTTAAGGCCAACCACGACCTTCTTATGGGCATCGAACCGGTCTCTTAATTGATTTTCGAAGTCAGCCAGCAAAGGCAAATACACATTCCTCCGGTAGTACTCTTCGGGAGTAGCAGAAGGTACGTTGCTTCTTTGCATCTGCCTTCCAGTGATGCGTGGTAGGGCCATCTCAACATTTGTGATCTTCAGCAAAGAGAGCGACTTCAGAAAAATCTTATTAAATTCCGTTTCCGCACTAGCCCTTTTTGTGGAAAGAACGTCTATAACATTCTTTACGTGATCGCACGCTTGAGCCAAGTCACAGTCAATTTTTTGAAGAAACTTGCAAAGTGGCAGTGTCAAAGAGAAGAGGTCGCTACAGATCTGAAGCGAAACGACAAACTCGGGCTTCGTAATGGCATTGAGCAGTTGAGAAGCTTTTGATGAAGTATCAGATGACGCGGCCTCTTCTTCCAAATATTCGAGGAATTGTACAATAGGCACGTACAGTTCAAGGAAACGCTGAAGTGCATCCTGACTCTCTACCCACCTTGTTTGGCAAAAGGAGAGAACTGATTTTCTTTTTTCTTGTGTTAAATCTTCTACTTTGTCTCGCAGTTGGTTCGTCCTCTGTGGCGAAGCTCTCACAAGCGTACAGGTTGAGGATACAGTTCCCAAACAGTTGCGGATGCTGGGGAGTTTGCATGCGTGAAGCAGAGCAAGGTTCAACGAGTGGGCGCTACAATGCACGTACAACGCTTTGGGCGCTGTTTGACGTCGGGCACTCCCGACGTGTCGTGTCCAACGTACCTTACACATAGGGAAATGTGGGCGGTGCGAGATATATCAGTGGCCTCGTCAGCTAGAACTGAAAAACACGAACCTGAGTTGACGTTTTCAACTATCTTTCTTTGTATGATTTTACCACAGAGGGTGATCAACTCATTTTGAATTTTTGGGCTCGTGTACAGCGCATTCGCCGGAGATGTTTCCATGTGAGCTCTCAAGGCGGCATCTCCACATTTTGCTCTCATCCTAAGCAGTGCGCGGAAATTTCCATCATTTTTCAATGACAGCACTTCAGACATATTTATCGGACCAGAGTCGTCTGTGCCGCGAAGCGGTACTTCTTGCCTGCCACAGAAAAGGATTGTTTCTATTATTGGCAGCAAGTTCTTGCGGTTTTCTTCCGCCTGCTTTTTAAGACCGTGGTCAAGTTGTGTTAAGATGTCATGCTGTGAGCGGGACCGGACTGCTAAAAAGTTCTCCGATAGCGTTGTTGACATGGCGTGATAACTGCTGGATGCGTGGCTCTTAAAGGCGTCCATGGCTTTCTTGTAATTGGTGAACTCCTTAGTTACAAAACAGCCCAAGCGCTGGTGCTCCCCTTTTCCTGCACACTCGCTTGCGAAGACTACGCAATATTTGCATAATGCTCCTTGAAGCTTCTCTGAATAAACAAGCCATGGGTAACGATCTACCCAGTGAGGTTGGAACTTCAGATTCCTTTTCCCTGTGGCTGGATAATCATAGTTAGCCGGAGGGGTCCACGGATTGAGCAGCAGCTTCTCCGTCGTCTCTGGATCATTTACATTATTGCTTTTCGAGACAAACAGTCCCAAGTCCAAAATATTCGCACTCGTCGCACAGAGGGGAGGCGAACCAGAATGTGTAGGTGCCATGCCACTCACCTTCCTTGGGCATTGCCCAGTGGTAAAGGCGTCACTTTGCCCAGCGTTGACTGTAGAACAAAGGTCACTTGGAGTTGCACTGCGGCCACCATCATTTTCCGGCGGCGCATGGGTGTCCTGCTTGTGTTCGTTCTCAGGTGATTCACATAAACCGGTGCATTCTCCTGAGTCGCTACAGAAGTTCCGACGCGCTTGGCTTTCCACCAGTGCTGAGGAGGGCGAAGTTTTATCCTTCGAAGGAAGCGGTTCTTCTCCGTCCGCTTCATCGGTTCGAACTTTCTTGAAGTAAGACGCAAGACTCCTTTGCTTCGTTGTTGCAGAGTGTCTTTTCATTTTGCTGCCGCAATCCTGTGCACGCACACAGAAGTGGCCAGTGGCTCCAAAAAGACGTTTGCGACTGCTTCGACTGCCTGGCGTGAACGGCGGGCGATGTTTTCTTCCTCTCTTATCCACTTTACAGTGGCTAGAATGTAGAAGTGTGATGAACGCGCCGGCTCCCGCGTGGCGCATGTGTTTTCTGAACGCCGCTACAGCTGGTGTGCATGCAGGACCATTATTGTACTCCCGCTGCAGCAAACTGGATTAACGCTACTTAAAGACCTTTTCACAGAAGACTCCATGGGCACTCCATACTCCCCTTAATATACGTGAACCCCCCAAGAATGCACTGCCGAGACATTTGCACTCCCGTGGTACAGTCCAGAAAGCAGGTGTTGCTCCGTTCCTGTGAAAAAGTCACCTTTTCACAGACGGCTCCCTGGGCGCCTGCATAATTCTCTCTGGGCTGCGCTAATTAAATAGCCGTGACCCCCCAAAAATGCACTTTGTGGGTTGTGACGTCAGCCTCTGTACTCCCGCGCGCAGCCCAGCTTGGCGGCGTTTTTTCTCTCCTGTGAAAGTTGACCGCTGGTGCCGGATTGTGTGCCGGCTGTATCCTCGCTTTGTGTGCTTTGTAGGGAGGCGCATATACCTTGTGTGTACAGAAGAGGTAGATTTCCTTGCGTGTGGTTAAGGTTGTTCGAAGTTGCTCGGATATGCCAGTCTTTCAGTAGATGTCATCTTCGATGATTCGTTTCGGTGGCGAAGACTACAGTTTGAGAAAAGTTTACCCTGCAGCCTGCGTCCTCGGAATGCGCCGCTGAGTTTTTCCGCTTAGGGGTTTCGTTCCCTGGCAAATTTGCGCACGTCGTGTTGGTGTTGCCGTTGCTGTCGAACTGTTTACTTTCACAGAAGGAGACGCGCTTTTCGTAGAAACCCAAAGCCGACACGTGCGGTCCGCACAGACGGATAACTTCTCCAGCGGCAATGCACAAGGAAAGCATCTGGAATCAATAAAGGAGCTGCTACGGGGTGAAAGACGAAAAAGAAAAGACTCGAAGGAACGCGAGGGCGAAGTGCAAAGCTGTACAAATAGGGCAGGTGCGCGTGCGGGGGAGGGAGCGCTGAGGTGTTCTGGTAGGTTTGAAGAAAGGAAGAAGAGGGAAGCAATGCCAGGAAAGTTGCAGTGTAACTTTGGCAGCTGGGGGTCGCTGTGAAGGCGTGTAAATATTTTAGTATCACCCGAAAAGTTAAAGCATCAAAAAAATTTCGGGGGGGGGGGGGTCAGAACCCCCTCAACCCCCCCCCTAGTTACGGGCCTGCAATCGTCTTTAAAAACGTCCACCACACGAAAACGCCGCTGCTCAACAGCTGCTCTGTGCGCTGCCATGTTGTTTGGCAGAATGCGGCGGCGCTCACGGCTCTACGCAACATAAAACACAAGATATGGCGTTTATTAGTTAGTTTTTTAGTCGATAGATGACCCGACAATCAGCTAACTCCCGCAGTTTCGGCCAATGGCGTGTCCGGATTTTGATACATGGGACCTATGGGGAGTTTCGCAACTCATATGATTTAAGAACTCTATCTATCTATCTATCTATCTATCTATCTATCTATCTATCTATCTATCTATCTATCTATCTATCTATCTATCTATCTATCTATCTATCTATCTATCTACGTCTTGGCGCTCTCGTGCAACGTTACTAGAACAAACTCAGTTTCAAAGCTCCGTATATCTGCCAGCGGAGGAGGGTGGTCCGAACGGCGGTCGCGAGAACTACCGGCGCTGCAGTTCCGTCTTGCGCCACTATCGGCGCGTCGTCTGCTGCCACGGCATAACGCTGCGGTCCGCCGCGCAGTTGCTCGCGGCAATTGTGCGGCCATTTTCTTATTGTACTATTTAGGTGGATACTTAGGTGTATATGCATAAGGTCGTCTGTATGCATTGGCCCGCGTGTGTTCTTCATTGATTGGCTAAGAATCGATGTTCGGTCTATATTGCCACGCCCACTTGTTTTATTTGATGTATTCGGGTTTGACCAGCAAGGACGGTTATCAACGCTCGACGCTGTCCGCGAAGCAGTGTTCGAGAAGCTTCGCGATTGTAGTAGATCGTTTTGGTAAAATTGCGCGCCGCACGCGAATGTTCCAGCTTTGTCGAGAGATAACGCCGCCACCAGGGATCTCGCTGGAAAGTTTGATAGCGCCTGTATAAAAGCCGACGCGCTAGACCGCTTGTCAGTTGATCGACGGTCGACGCTCTGTTCGACGCTATCAGTGTATTGCTGTAGTTTGACTTTCAGTTTCCCGGCTACTAAAGTTCGGACAAATAAAGAGTTTCATCTCGGACCTGCTGACTGCTGCCTCCGTCGACGTCACGACTCCGTGACAATATTTGAGTTGTCTACATTGCGCTTAACTTCCAAGCATAGTTTCTAAGCGAATGAGGGTTTTCAGCGTAATTTTTATTTTTACAAACTACTACAATTTTAGCAGCTGCCGTCTTATCTAGACCAAGAACAACCCAACACGTTTGTAAAAGCCTTTATAGTGTACAAAGAAGCGTACTTACTCGAGATCATAGGCGTGCGCACAGGGGCGGCAGGGGGGGGGCGGCCGCCCCCCTAATCACCTAAGAGGGGGGCGGAAAATCTGCCCCGTACATTGACCGTTCTAGTCACCTACGAGGGGGGGGGGGCGCAAAATCTGCCCCATACATTGACATAGTAGGGTGGGGGGGGGGGGGGCGCTGCGATGAACCTTCGCCCCCCCCCTGATGGGGAACCCTGCGCACGCCTATGCTCGAGATACAAAAACGTTCTAGAAAAACTGCACTCATGTTGTCTACAATTTATTGAAAAAAACTTTCTCGAAAAACACCACCAATGCTTTGCAATGTTTAAAAGACACGTTTTCGCGACGGTTAAAGGGATACTGACCCAAAATCGGAAAATTTTACGAGAACTCGGTAAATGAAATCTCAGTGTGCGATTACATCGAATAGATGTCGTCTCTAAGCAATTTTTTCAGCGGATAGTTCTATTTTCGGTGGCTCATCTTCCTACGTCGCATCCTTCTACGGTGCCTTAAACAATTCGAACAGATCGGCCGTGATGTGAGCACCGAGCAGTTATTCGCGCGTACTCTGTCGCTAGAAGAGTCGTCAGTATTCATCTTCAGTTTTTCAACTTCACCGAGCAGATGTTCCAGGCCCGCAGCACTTCTTACACTGTACGACAGCCGTTTGTGTTTCGTGCTGTAGCCGTTCACTACGCAGTTAAACTGCTCGTTAACTACAATTATCTTTTGCACAAGTAAGTCTCCGTTCCCGAAGCAAAGTGTGGGATTGGGCTAGTTGGTATTCCATTATTAAACTGCTCAGCGCAAAAAATTGGCACGGTACACATAGAAAAGACGATCTTTTCTATGTGTACCGTGTCAAATTTTGGCGCTCAGCAGCCCGTTCCCGAGCCGGCGAGTGTAAAATATTCCGCACATCTTGTTCGATACCTCGTCGTAAAATCTCTCGAAAATCCACTGCTTTGAAGGCATAGTGACAGCTGACAACTGATCGAATGTCAGTGTGATGCAACTCTCAGCCTCGGTAGCGTGTATAGGTAATCGCCTGCCTTTCGTTTTGCTGTTCTATTTCTGGCGGCTCCTCCAAACTGGGCAGTGGGCTTTCGCGGGACGCCGTGTGGTTTGGGGGGGATTTGCGCCTTACCCCGAACATTTTGGCTTTGAAATGTGGGGTGGAAGTGCTGGGAACAAGCGCGGCACGGCACCGGGCGCGAGTTCCCACTTTCCACGTGGGATCAAAACTTCTTGTCCCGCAACGACACGACGATAGTGCTATACAATATCGTCACTTTCAAGATGAACGCCACAGACCTTGCATTTCGCAGTAACCTTCCTATCTTTGCGATGCAAAGCTTGAATGACGTAGGGTCTTTTGGAAGTCCGAAGAAGTGTCGTGAAGCGGAGTCGTCGTTGCGGTAGCTGCTCTTGCAGCCCGGCGCAAAGCAGGTCGGCATACCGCACCGTGAATCTGTTCGCTCTCGTTACGCTTCGTACAAGACGCTAAGCTTGGTCAAGAACAGTCGCAAAAATGACGAGCGAACAAAACGCAGACGTCGCTGTAATCACGTGCGCTCGTACATCGGCGGCGCCGATCACAACAAGCGCCAGCCGCGGGAGATAGACTAGATAGACTAGAGAGCCTCGATGCGCGCGCCCCCGCTTAGAGTGGTGTCAGCTTTTGAAAGGGCAAGTGCCGCCTCCTCGGCCTTGGCGGCAGCGTGGCCACCATTTCGAATCCCCCACCCGGTCACTTGTGCGTGGCGCGCGTGCTGTTTTTAGGTCGGTGCTCGTTTCCCTCCAGTTTTATGCGCTGGCTACCGTCACCATGGCCGGGTGTTGCGTGCCGCAGTGCACCAATCATTCCAGTAACGCTGGGAGCTGTATCGTTTAGAAGATACGAGGTTTCTTTGGACAGTAAAAATCAAACGTGACAAGCGGCATCCGAAGAACACGTTATGCACTTGCAGCGTAAGTTTCCGGCCGGTATTTCGAATGCACATGCAAGGATAACTTCTGCCGGTGTTAAACTCGCGTAATAAATGGACACACTGATATCAGCTACATGCTTAAAATGCTTTGGTTCACGTGTGCATGAATTCTGCATTTTTTTTTCGCAAACATTCTTTACTGCACTTGGTTGGTCCTGTATCTGCCTTTGATTTTTGCTTTCGCTATTTTTGTGATTTGAAATGTATCATGGAATATATTATGCGTGTTTGTCTGCAGATCAGATCCTTCTTTTTTCCTAATAATAATTATTTGTGAGAATTTACGTCCTAAGAACCCCGATATGATTATGAGAGGCGCCGTATATAGTGGAAGGCTGCCGAAATTTTGACCATCTGTTGTTATTTAACGTACACCTAAATCTGCGTACGCGGGCCTCAGTCATTTCACCTTTATCGAAATGGGGCCGCTGCGGCAGGGATTCCATCCCGCAACCTTCAGGTCACCAGCCGATCACCATAACTAAAACCACGGCGGGTTCTAGTTTTTTTTATTCCTTTCCGTGTTTCAAGTACGCCTTCTGTGCTGGTCTGATTCCCATGTATGTATGTGCGCAGTTACATGTTTTTTATCCTTCCCTGTTTTCTGTGTTTCAAGGTTACATTTTCGCTAAAACGGCTGCTTGAGCGAGTTGGTTCATGATTAAGATAGATTTACCAGCGCAGAAAAAGACGGAACATTTAGGAAGAGAGCGAGAGTATTTTATCTGAAGGCAGAGAGGTCGGCCTGACCGAGTGCGCTCTAGCCTGCTACTCTGCACAGGGGAAAAGGGAAAGGGGAAAAAAAGGAGTGATGAGGGGTGATGATGGGGAGAGGAAAGAGATATGCGCATATACAACAATACAATAACAACGTGACGTAGTGGTTTCGCTATAGTCCTGTGTCCAGTTCTGTGCTGTTAAGAAAATCTATCACAGCCTTGATAGCAGTTGGTGACTTTGTCTGGTCGCACATAGCTGACAAAATACCCGTCTCACTTAGTGTTGCCACACCGATTCCTGCCAACGTTAAAGCAAGTGCATTACGTTGTGACACGTAAAGTGGGCAGTCACAAAATATATGTGCTGTTGTTTCATGTACTTGGCATCGTTCACAGTTCGGGCTGTCCATCACATGGTGTGGGCATGCCCCTCCAATCCTGCCTACCCACCCCACTCCCACCCCACCCGAGAGGACTGGGAAGCTGTCCTGCTCGGCTGCTCCGACCTCCAAGCCCAACAGGCATTGGTGGCTAGAGCCCGGGCCGCCGCGGCAGCTACAGGGATACCGGACTAGGGATCCCTCCTAGTGTTTGTGAAGGGCGGGCCCATCCGGCTTGCCCCATCCACACCTCTCGCTGTATATAGCTTAACAATGTTTTCCACCACCACCACGGCGGATGAGGTGTGCATAGCGGCGAGTGAATGCAACTCCCAGACGGATCCGGTGCAGCAAACTGGCGTTGCCTCGGTTCATTTTATCATGGAGGTGAAAAGTCATTTCCGGATCTATTTCCCGCAGACGCCTGTATCGATGGTCTGGCTGAGACCAATAAGTGGTTATGCACTCTCGCGTGAGCAATCTCAATAAAGAGTTCACGTCACCTCGCGTGTACGGTACTTTCACGTCGGTGGGGGCGTTAGAGTTTAGGAAGGACACACACACAGCGCAGCGCTGTGTGTGTGTGTCCTTCCTAAATGTTCCGTCTTTTTCTGTGCTGGTAAATCTATCTTAATACATTTTCGTCCTGTCTTAAATATTTACGCAGTTCCTGTTTTTTTTTAATCATTTACGATCACTGTGTATCGACTAGTGGCATGTTTTGTTATATTGCGTAATTTGCGTTTTATTTGTGTAATTGCTTCTGTCAGCGCACCATTAATGCGCACAAATAAATGACCTGTACACTGGATATTAACGCGCGCGCGCTCGTGACAACGGTGGACTCCTCTACCCAAGTGCTCGCCTATTTGGGTCCATAAAGAAGCTTGAAGACTTCTTCGCGGGCTGCTTTTCTTGTGAAGAACTCCATGCAGACAGCACACACAAAAACACACACACACACGCACGCACACACACACACATACACACACATACATACGCACATTCAGTATCTTATTTCTTTTTTAATATTTCAGTATCTAATTTATTTATTATTAATGTAAGCCCTGAAGGCTCATACAGGAATGCGCAGTACAAACAGTTCTCGCGAAGCATCTATACAAAGAAGGCGCATGAAAAGAACAAGAAGACGGGGAAGCATTATGTACAGTAGACACGCTATGTCAGTAAAAATATACAAGAAACAAAGTCAAGTTGTACAATGAGTACGTCGTGGAAACCCAGTTAATGAAATAAAAACTCACAGGCTCCCTTATGCGTTCGCTTAAGACAGCTCGAAAGCAAAAGCCATCTCCTTCTTCTCTGTTTTTTGCGCACAAAGCGCGGTTTTGCATTGCCTCCAAGATCGGAAGCACCTCACCTGGTTTTGCACTGCCTCCGTGATCTGCCCACTTTTGACCAAGCTACGATGTCATGTGATAACGGCATCATATGACGTCACGCCAAAATTTGTGAAGCCATGATGACGTCATATGGTGGTGTCATCACGTGACGATGATTTTTTGCATCCCTCGTCCCCAACGTCGTGGTACGCTGACGCCGCAGACGCGGGACCGCCAACGGTCAAATTTCGTGTTTGATGAGGCATTTAAGGCTTTCGCCTTAAAAAATACGTCCGCCACGGTGGTATAGTGCTGACGGAGCTCGGCTGCTGACCCGAAAGTCCCGGGTTCGATCCCGGCCGTGGCGGTCGCATTTTAGGTGGAGGCGAAATGCTAGAGGCCCGTGTACTGCGCGATGTCATTGCAGGTTAAAGAACACCAGGTGGTCAAAATTCATGGAGCTCTCCACCTACGGCATGCCTCATAATCATATCATGGTTCTGGCAAGTAAAACCCCAGATTATTATTAATAAAAGAGACAAATAAACCGACGCCGTGCATCTGCCGCACAAAGTGTAAAACAGTATTGGAAACAGTAATATGTGCATGCAATTGGCATGCGAGAAAACCTGTAGATACAGGCAAAGAAACTGCAAATACAAAAAGAAGAAGGAAAAAACGGACTGATACTTCGCGCATGCGAAGTTTTACGGCATACTACTCAACAACAACGTTACTAGAACAAACTCAGTTTAAAAGCTCCGCCGGAGAGGCGGTCCGCGTGGCGGTCGTGAGAACTAGTGGCGCTGCAGTCACGTCTAGCTCCGCGGGCTGGCGCTTGTTAGTGAATCGGCGGCGCCGATGTACGAGCGCACGTGGGTTACAGCGTCGTCTGCGCTTGTTAGCTCGTCAATTTTGCGAATGGTCCTTGACCAGGCTTAGCGTCTTGTACGAAGACACGTGCATGATTTACGAAGCGTAACGAGGGCGAACAGATTCGCAGTGCGGTATGCCGACTTGCTTTGCGCCGGGCTGCAAGAGCGGCTACCGCAACGACGACTCCGCTTCACGACACTTCGGACCTGCAAAAGGCCCTACGCTATTCAAGCTTTGCATCGCAAAGATAGAAATCTTACTGCGAAATGCAAGGTCTGTGACGGCATTTTGAGAGTGACGACATTGTAAAGCACTATCGTCGTGTCGTTGCGGCACAAGAACTTTTTATCCCACGTGGAAAGTGGGAACTCGCGCCAGGTGCCGTGCCGCGCTTGTTCCCAGCACTTCCACCCCACATATCAAAGCCAAAATGTTGGGGGTTTAGGCGCAGATCCCCCCCCAAAACGCACGGCGTCCCGCGAAAGCCCAGCGCCCAATTTGGAGGAGCCGCCAGAAATAGAACAGCAAAACGAAAGGCAGGCGATTGCATATATACGCTACCGAGAATGAGAGTTGCATCACACTGACATTCGATCAGTTGTCAGCTGTCGCTATGCCTTCAAAGCAGTGGATTTTCGAGAGATATTTACGACGAGGTATTGAACAAGATGGCGAAATATTTTACACTCGCCGGTCGGGAATGGGTGCTCAGCGCAAAAAATTGACACGGTCACATAGAAAAGACGAGGACCAGCGCTGGTGGTCGTCTTTTCTATGTATACCGTGTCAAATTTTTTGCGCTGAGCAGTTTATAATGGAATACAAACTAGCCCAATCCCACACTTTTGCTTCGGGAAGGGAGACTTACTTGTGCAAAAGATAATTGTAGTTGACGAGCAGTTTAACTGCGTAGTGAACGGCTTACAGCACGAAAACGCAAACGGCTGTCGTACAGCGTAACAGTGCTGCGGGTATGGAACATCTCGCTCGGTGAAGTTGAAAAAGTGAAGTTGAATACTGACGACATTCTAGCGACAGAGTACGCGCGAATAATTGCTCGGTGTCACATCACGGCCGATCTGTTCGAATTGTTTAAGGCACCGAGAAGGATGCGGACGTACAAAGATGAGACACCGAAAATACAACTATCCGCTGAAAAAATTGCTCAGGGAAGACATCTATTCGATGTAATCGCACACTTGAGATTTCATATTTACAGAGTTCTCGTAAAATTTTCTGATTTTGGGTCAGCAGCCCTTTAACCGTCGCGAAAACGTGTCTTGTAAACATTGCAAAGCATTGGTGACGCTTTTCGAGAAAAGTGTTTTTTCAATAAATTGTAGAAACATGAGTACTGTTTTCTAGAACGTTTTTGTATCTCGAGTAAGTACGCTTCTTTGTGCACTAGAAAGGCTTTTACAAATGTGTTGGGTTTTGGGTCTAGATAAGACGGCAGCGGCTAAAGTGTGGTAGCAGTTATAAAAATTACTCTGAAAACCCTCATTCGCTTAGAAACACCTATGCTTGGAAGTTAAGCGCAATGTAGACAGCTCAAATATTGTCAAGGGGTCGTGACGTCGACGAAGGCAGCAGTCAGCAGGTCCGAGATGAACTGTTTATTTGGGCCGAACTTGTGGCCGGGAAACTGAAAGTCAAACTACAGCAATACACTGATAGCGGCGAACAGAGCGCCGACCGTCGATCAACTGAAAAGCAGTCAAGCGCGTCGGCTTTTATACAGGCGCTATCGAACTATCCAGCGATATCGCTGGTGGCGGCGTTATCTCTCGGACAAGGTAAAACATCGTGTGCAGCGCGCAATCTTACCAAAACGATCTATTGCAATCGCGAAGCTTTCGAACACTGCTTCGCGGCAGCGTCGAGCGTTGATGACCGTCATTGCTGGTCAAACCCGTTATCTCTCGACAAAGGTAAAACATTCGTGTGCAGCGCGCAATCTTACCAAAACGATCTATTACAATCGCGAAGCTTCTCGAACACTGCTTCGCGGACAGCGTCGAGCGTTGATGACCGTCCTTGCTGGTCCAAACCCGAAACGATACATCAAAATAAACAAGAAGTGGGCGTGGCAATATAGA
>NC_051176.1:339323669-339354224 GCF_013339695.2 Rhipicephalus sanguineus
GGGAAGAAAAGAGGCGTGAGCGTCAAAGAGAGGAACGCCGCGTAAAACTCGAAGCAAATAGACAGGCGTTCGAGGCAAGGAGGTGTAAGCGTGAGAGCGAGAGAGAGAACAACGAGCGAGAGGTCGCCGTTGGCGAGATCGCGCCAGAGAAAGGCCCGAGCTTACAAGAGAGCATGAAAGCAGAGCAGGTTGAGAATGAGGGACAATTAGAAACAGTTCTTGTACTGTTCTTGTATTAGACGAGAAACAGTTCTTGTATTGTTGGAGGAGACCTTTAAGGTGATCTTGTATATGCCTGGGAAGGCTCGGATTAACGTCAAAGGTTGGTTCAGGGAGTCGTGCCATCATTGCTGGTTCAGCAGACTCCGAGAGGGCAAATGCGTTGATAGCTTCAGAGAATTCTGCTATTGATGCGATTTTCGCACCTTTGTTAAGATGCCTATATTCCTGGCAGAAGTTGGTCACAATTACTTGCGCCTTTCCTCTGCACAGTTTCAATATTCTCCTTGGGGCGCCTATCTCAGGGTCAAGCATCATGTTCTGGTCGCTGCTCAGGGGAGCGGTACGATGGACTACAGCAGCGTAGCTCATTGCTTCTGGCTCAGGCTGCGCTGGCTCAGGAATATCCAGTGACCGCTACATTTTCTCGCGTATAACGCCATGAATGAAGGCCACTTTAGGCTGCGGAGAAGGTGAGAGCTTTTGCAGCTCCTCTCGCACGATAACTCGGCTTGTTTCACGTAGGTCATCGGAGCCGAGGGCATGAACAGCCGCGCTGTCTTGAATCGAGCGGCAATTGTACTGCCTGATGATTACCGAGGGGAGAAACGATAAAAGGATGACGTGGACTACGGCGCGCAATCGAGAAGCGCATGTCCTTTGTCCACCCTAGTCCACGTCGTCCTTTTAGCGCTTCATTCCCTCGGTAAGCATACAGCACCGACCAGCCCACACAACCACCCTGTACAGCCGGATGGGCATTTACACCGTCTTCTCAATTGTCGTCGCTTCAGAGACAACTTCTTGGACAGCGTTCAGTGGGTTCCGCATCAGTCCCGCGAAGAGCTCCTGCTTTACTGCTCGCATGAGGAAGCGAACTTTCTTATCTTCGGGCATTTTGGGAGTCTGCGTGGCGGAATAGTTTGCTCACCTCTTCCGTGAAGAGCGCGAAGTTTTTGTTTGGGGGCTGCTGCACACGAGTTTCGAGCAGAGCTTCGACCCTGTCCTTGCAGACGACGCTCGTGAACGTGGCCAGGAACCTAGTGCGAAAAACGTCAAACGCTGTCAGGGACGGCTCTTGGTTCTGGAGCCATGTCCCGGCGGCGTCTTCCAAGGCGAATTAGACATGCCGCAGCTTGTCTTCACTGCTCCAGGTATTTAAAACGGCGACGCGGTCGTAAACTCCGAGTCAGCTTTCCAGGTCTTCGAATGGTGATCCGCGGAAGTTTGGTGGCTCCTTGGGTTGCCGGAGAATGGTCGATGTAGGCGAGACCGGGGCTGTCATCGTCTCTGCGGTCGATATCAGGGTCTTGAGCTGCCTGGTGCTTTCGGAAAGAAGCCCGTACTCTGGCTGTAGTCCCTTCTGCCTGCGGCATGTTCGATAATCCGGGTTGTCTTTAGCATCTTCTGCGCGATTTGGGTTTGGGTCAGAGCTCCGCGGGAGCGTCCGGATCATGAACGAAGCAGCACCTTCACCGTATTACACATGGCCCTGACGGTGAAGAAAACAAAACGGAGCCGATAAAGATGAAACGCTTGACTGGGCGAACTTGTGCGCAGTAAAGGAATCAACACTGAAAGCGCAGCGAAAGCGGCAGGTACAGACGTAATTACACAGACGGCAAGCACAGCACGTCGGTAATCTGATCAGCGGTAATACGGACCGGCATTAACACATGTGGCACCGAACAATCCAGCGTTATCGTTGGTGGTCGCGTTAGTTCCAAAATCAAGTCTACGGTTCGCGTTGTGCACGCCATCTTATCGGAAGGTTCTAAAATTCCGGCGCAACCTGCGCGAGGAAGTGGTTACACATGTAACGGGCCCGTTGCATGCGTGTGCGGCACTAGCGAACCCAAGCACAAGTTTGGGCTCGACACTCGCGCTGTCAAGCTATGCGTTACTGAGGGCAGACGCTGCCCGTGAAGGTGGTTTATCGGCGGATCTGCCAGCGGAAAGGACACGTGCGCGCATGCGCTCCTCATTCGGCCCAGAGCACTGCTAGTCAGCAATAGGTACACTGTGACGCAGCACATATGCAATCCGAGAGCTCTGTGCGTGCGCGGAAGCGGGGGCGGGAGTGTTGTGGCCATGGATAGCCCTATTTGCGATAATTGCAGTGGCGCCGCTCGACGTTGCTTTGGAAGCCTATATAGTTTGTGTGTAATCTACTGCCAAGAAAATATTATCCAGGCAGGGTTTGTTGCGTTACTGCATTATCGTGCAGTGAACATAGCAACCTCCTAGGCACCGTAACTACACCTGTGGCAATTGATTCGAGTGTTGCATTTCTTATGAATAGGCCCACCTTGCCGCACGCGAACTCTCCATTCCGGCTCTGAGAACACCCATCTCACATCTGTGGGTGGGCCGATATAATTCAGGACGATAAGGGTAGGCTACACGCCTTCCACTACATATTACCACACTGCAAGAAACAAAGAGAAATACAACAACAACCCTACAAAAAGCTAGATAGATCACAAGAAGTTGACTGGAGACGCATACAAACGAGAACCTTTCAAAACCCAGTGCACCTCAAGCGCACATACTCTAGGCGATTTCCCGACGCTGGCTGTAGCGTATGTGAGCACGAATACGGAGACGAAGAACATTCTATGGAAATGCACACGCACTACAAAGCTCTCTGGTCACGAAAACCCGGACCTCCTTGAGGAGCGTTGGCTAGCTTAGAATTACAACAGCAAGCCTTGGCCATCCAGCAGGCCTGCGAAACGTTGGAAAGGCTTAACCTTACAGCGAGCACCTGGGTGGCCTAGGCCAGGCCGCCGATGTGCAGGTTCTGTATAATATTTTGTCCAGTTCAGAATTATCAGCCACGAGAATTTACTTTTAATATTAATCCCGCCGCGCGGATTCTACACAGCGGGTAGAAAGGTCATCCCCGGGCCCGCTTTCGGTAACCGAAGTGGCCTGATAGTGACTCTAAAGGACATTCGGCCCTCTCACTGCCAGACAGCTGGGCACCTACATCCTTGTAGCAATAAACAGCTTGACTGTTGGAGAACCGCGTTCCGGTAAACGACAAAGAACCACAATAGCCGTGTACCTATACCAGTAAAATTGGTTCGATCGCGTTCCTGTCAAGGTCTCTGACTTACGAATCTCAACGTAACGGGGCAACCATTTCGAGTAAAATGCATCTGCCTGTACATAACCGGTCTTGCAATTGACGGCCTCCCAAATATTGCCGAAAACGGCCGTCGCACGCCGACCCTAAGGCTAACTGGTGGTCAACGAGACGTTGTATGTGATAAAAGGTATCGCATATACCGGCTGTGATAGTCGTAAACAGGTTTTGCCCGATATGAAGAGACAATAGCGCTCTAAAAACCGCCACGGTAGCTTAGCACGTAAGGTGTCGCTGCTAAGCTCGAGGGCGCGGGTTCGATTCCCGCCCACGACGGCCGCATTTCGATGAAGGCGAAATGCAAAGAACACCCGCGTGCTTAGATTTAGGTGCACTTTGAAGAACTCCAGGTGGTCGAAATTAGACAGGAGCTCCCCCACTACGGCGCGCCTCATAACCATATATCGTGGTTTAGGCACGTAAAACCCCAGGAATTATTAACAACGCTTTACAAAGAGCTACAGACAACGAGGGAGCGTCGCTGCGGCGTACAAGATCAATACAAAACCGCGTGCGCAAGTACAAGCGCCGCAGTCGACCCACATCTAGGAGAAGCTGTCGCACAGGGCTGCACATTCTTTGGCTTCAGTTGCACCCAGCTCGGCGAACGGCGTCCAGCAAGAGTGTAGGGATCATAACGCACATAGATTTAGTATTGATATTAATAAAAATAAAATAAAAGATGCCTTTCCATCTGCATCATTTTTACTGAAGTTGTACATAAATATGTACCTACCTGCATAGTTCTTTCGGAGCGTTGCTGCGCATCCACAGTGAAGCGCTAAAAAAGAAGAAATTGAATTGAGGATGTTGCTCATGGGAATTGCGCGCATCAGGAACTCCAGCTCAGGCTGATAAGACATGCTAGCTCGACTGTGAGTGTTAAAGAACTACGACAGGTCACTGGGGCTATCATACACCGCTGTTTTTTTTTCTTTTCGTAAGAAATGTATTAATTGCGCAGTGAACAAAAGTATCTAATAACAGCGGAGTTGTTTAAGCTTTTCGTCTGTTCGTATCGCGTAGGCCAGAAACGGCGCCTGGCTATGACGTCACTGCGCGTTGCCTACCAACCACTTAGTACAGCTCTTCCTCTCTTCACATAGTCAGAGAACCATATGATTGCGTTGGTATGGGTGAGATAACAAGAAAAAGGTAGAGGCAAAGAGAAAAAAAGAGAGAAAGAAAGAGAAACACAAATAAAGAGACAGAAGGAAGCATAAACACAGAGAAAGAAAGCAAAGCATAGCATTGTACGGTATACTATAGCAAGTGGGTGGGAAAGGGAAGTGAAGGTGAGGTGGAGTGATGTGAAGGCGAGGAGGCGGGAAAGGAGGAGGTGAGAAGATAAAGAAAGCATTGACTAGCCATGCATCGTATAATGTAGCAAGGGGTAGAACATGTAAGTGAGGGTGAGGAGGAGGGAAAGGAGAGGAGGGCGCAAAGCACTTCATATGCATGTATAGTATGGTATAGCAATGAGTGAGAAAGGTAGGTCAGGATGAGGAGGAGAGAAAGGTGGAGAGTAAGGCCACCAGCTCCGCTATTTCCCCAGTCTTCGCACCACTAGTGTGCAGCTGCCCCAATTTTTTTATTTGTTTATTTAAGAGTACTGCCAATTTATTCAGACAATATAGCAGGGAAGGCTCAAGAAAACATATCATTTAGTTAAACAAAATCCTACATAGTTAACATTATGCATTAGTATTAGAAGAACACATCATTAAAACAATTTTAATAGCAACAAATTCATCGACAAGATTATCACTGAAAACATCAATAAAATAGATCAGCTATACATTTGCAACGTGTCATAGGATCAGCACTCACACGTTATATTGTAACCAGGCTAACAGATGGGTGCTAGAAGACACAGAGGCGAAGATACAAAACAGGGGCGTTTACTATAGAAAATGGCTGACACCTCAAAGCGCGCACACACCGATTAACCTCGTTGTTCTCCCTCAAGAGGCTGGCCACTACAGTTGTCAGCCTACTTCGCGTCAATTCTCCCCTCTGAAGAGCGACGTCCCAGTAGATTGGTTCAGGTGCAGTAGGACAACACTATGGAGAAAGGTGGGTGCGTGAACGAAAAAAAATAACCAAAGTAACGTGATGCGATGAACTGGTGCCGCGAAGTGTTGCTTATTACTCGCGGGCGTGGTATATACGGCTTCATGCGTGCTACGTGGACAACCTCGGCACGTGGACGTCGTCGGCTCCAACTCGGATCACAGCTTTGGGGCACCGCACAACTTCGTAAGGGCCAAAATAGCGTCGTAACAACTTCTCTGAGAGCCCACGATGTCGGATAGGTGCACACCCACACGTTGTCACCCGCTTGGTAGTGGACGCTCTGTCGGCCCAGGTTGTAATGGCGAGCGTCGGTATCCTACTGCGTGCGAATGCAGCTACGAGCAAGTTGGCTGGCTTCATCGGCTTTCTGAATGAAGTCGTCAACGCTGTCATTTCTGTTGCTGTCTTGTTCTACTGGGAGCATGGCGCAGACGGTCCAATGCGTCAATCCGCGGCAGGGGATAAATATCGCTTTTGTTGACTGTTACGTCATCGGTAGTCAACGCATAAGCGAAATGCGTTCTCTTTTTTTCTTTACTAGTACCACAGGCGACGCTCACGGACTTCACGACGGTTGTATGACGTCATTCAACATTTCCTGAACTTGACGCTTAATCGCCTCCCTCTTCTTTGGGGACACCCGGTGCGAATGTTGGCGAAGAGGCCGCGCCGACTCCTCCGTAACGTTATGGTGTTTGGTGACGGAAGTGCGTTGAACTTTCGACGCTGTGAAAATGCAACCCGAGAATTCTGTCACAAGGCTTAGCAGCCACTCTTTTTGCGGATCTCACAAATCAGCATTAATGGGAATGCGGCTGCCTAGGCTAGCACAAGCTGTTCCATCCGGTGAAGTCACCTCCAACGTGCCTATGTTGGAGAAGTCGGCGATATCGCTGAGAAAGGCGACAGCGGTGCCGTGAGGGACGTGCTGAAATTGATTGCTGAAGTTGGTTAGCAGTGCTTGCGAGCGTTTATTCTGTATCCGAAAAAGCCCTCGGGCTATGCATATGTTCCGTTTGAGCAACAGAGGGATATTTGCCTGGGCAGTGCCTTCATAGTCGTCGAATTCATCGAATACGCCGCAGGTTACCAGGGTCAGTACGCTACTCTTCGGCGGTAACGTGACGTTGTCGGTCGACAATCCTCAAGGCATTGACATAACTGTCGTCAGTGAGGCGTGCGCCGCGGAATTAGTTACCTGTGACTATTGCAAGTTAACCACAGCTCCGTTATCCCCCAGAAAGTCCATTCCGAGAATAAGATCCTTCGAGCAACTCGGCAGTATAATGAAATCTCCGAGATACGTAAATCCGCGAATGCTTACGCGCCCTGTGCATCTTCCCGCTGGAGTTAGGAGAAGGCCTCCTGCCGTGCGGATCTGCGGCCCGCTCCGCTGGGCAGAAACCTTCTTCAACTTGCAGGCGAGGTCCATGCCCATAACTGAAGTTGGTTGGTTGGTTGGTTGGTTCCTCAGTACTTTGGCGCAACCCACTCCGGGGGATAGGCCATAAATGAAGTGTCTGCTCCAGTATCGATTAGTGCCGTTACTTCTTCGTCGTCCACAGTTACAATGTAAGAATGGCAGACTGGGCTTGTTGGTTTAACATATTTGAAGTTTTAAGGCGCGAATAAGACACGGACGAAGAATAGGAACACACACACGGAGCGCCACTTCCAACATAGATTTATTTCGAAAGAGCACAGAACATATTTATACACCACGCGCGCCGTTATCGTGCCTCAATGCGCAGTCGCATTCAAGTAGCGTAACTCTTTTGGCGATAATGAAATGGAGGCAACGCTGACGCATAGATCACCTGATTCGATTATTTTTTTAGCCTCAATAATTAGTCGTACTGATTTATCAGGACTTCGGCCGACTACCGCGCAGGCGCTAAAGTTCGGAACGCAATGACAATCCCGGCAGTGTATCGCGAGGAGGCCCTCTCTGCCATTTCTGACGTTATTATTATGCTGTCTTAGCTTGTCATTCAGGCACTGTTCGGTCTGGCCAACGTAACTTCTACCACACGACAAGGGGATCTCGTAGACCACACCCTTCTGACAGCTTACATACTTGTTCTTGTGGTTGATAATGCAGGCTGGAGCTTTCCTGAGGAAAAGGTTAGTCATCTTGCAGAGCCTGGAGAGTTCTAACGGGGCAGAGAAGACCACCTTTACATCAACATGATCGACAATCTTTTTCAAATTATGGGATACGCGGTGTACATAAGGAATCACGGCAAGTTTGACATTGCTCTGGGGCCGCTCCTCACTTACGTGGCGGTTCCGCGACTTCCTCAACATCTTCTCCGCCACAGACACCAGATTGTGCTGTGGGTAGCCTGCCTCCTCAAGACGGTCAACCTGCTTGAGGAAACTGTCAGCTGCTCTGTGTGGGCAGGATTTCTCGAAAGCATTCAGCAGGCACATGTTGGCGATGCTACGTTTGACAAGCTTGGAATGGGACGAACTAAAAGGCAGCAGTGGTTTGTTTGCACGAGGCTCATACTGCCAACATGCATGGTCAGTTGCTAAAAACAATCTTAGATCTAAAAATCTTATAGTCGAATCTACCGAAAGTTCGTGTGTCACTGTTAAGGGAGATAAAACATGTCATACTGTTCATGGACACCGACCAAGTCGTCACTAACACCTTGACAACTTTTAGACATGTTTTATCTCCGTTAACAGTGACACACGAACTTTCGGTAGATTCGACTATAAGATTTTTAGATCTAAGATTGTTTTTAGCAGCTGACCATGCATGTTGGCAGTATGAGCCTCGTGCAAACAAACCACTGCTGCCTTTTAGTTCGTCCCATTCCAAGCTTGTCAAACGTAGCATCGCCAACATGTGCCTGCTGAATGCTTCCAAGAAATCCTGCCCACACAGAGCAGCTGACAGTTTCCTCAAGCAGGTTGACCGTCTTGAGGAGGCAGGCTACCCACAGCACATTCTGGTCTCTGTGGCGGAGAAGATGTTGAGGAAGTCGCGGAACCGCCACGTAAGTGAGGAGCGGCCCCAGAGCAATGTCAAACTTGCCGTGATTCCTTATGTACACCGCGTATCCCATAATTTGAAAAAGATTGTCGATCATGTTGATGTAAAGGTGGTCTTCTCTGCCCCGTTAAAACTCTCCAGGCTCTGCAAGATGACTAACCTTTTCCTCAGGAAAGCTCCAGCCTGCATTATCAACCACAAGAACAAGTATGTAAGCTGTCAGAAGGGCGTGGTCTACGAGATCCCCTTGTCGTGTGGTAGAAGTTACGTTGGCCAGACCGAACAGTGCCTGAATGACAGGCTAAGACAGCATAATAATAACGTCAGAAATGGCAGAGATGGCCACCTCGTGATACACTGCCGGGATTGTCATTGCGTTCCGAACTTTAGCGCCTGCGCGGTAGTCGGCCGAAGTACTGATAAATCAGTACGACTAATTATTGAGGCTAAAAAAATAATCGAATCAGGTGATCTATGCGTCAGCGTTGCCTCCATTTCATTATCGCCAAAAGAGTTACGCTACTTGAATGCGACTGCGCATTGAGGCACGATAACGGCGCGCGTAGTGTATAAATATGTTCTGTGCTCTTTCGAAATAAATCTATGTTGGAAGTGGCGCGCCGTGTGTGTGTTCCTATTCTTCGTCCGTTTCTTATTCGCGCCTTAAAACTTCAAACCCACAGTTACAGTAATGTTTGACATCACCACTTTTGGTACCGTGTCTGACTGCGGCTATAACCCGCATTCACAAACCAACCTTATCTTAACGCTATAAGGCGGCGTTTCGTAAAGAAGGGAAAACTGTAAGGATAAGAAAAGGTCTCAGTGCGTTTCATAAACTCGCCTTATTCGGTTTTAAGGCAGCCTTACGGAAGGCGGCCTTGCCGTCATAAGGAACGAGCATGGGAGTGAGCCTATGAACTTTTACTGGCTCATTGTTGGTTTATTAGCAAGAAAAAAAAAAGCTGTATGCTCTTTAAAACAAAAAAAAAAAATGCAGGAACGCATACCAGTGCAAGTTTCGGTAAGAACACGCCTCATCTTGCCGCACCGTTTGCGCGTTTTCTTTGTTAACGTTTTACCGTTGTCATCAGAACTGGCGGCTCGCGTAAACGCGCCGCCACATGCGGAGACAGACACGCCGGTCCACGCAGCGCTGGTTTCTAGGAGGGCAGCGACAGGCGCGTGAAGTTGCGAGCGGTTTTTCTCCGTCTGCCTGCGTGTGTGCGTGTGTGGCTGTTCGCGTGGATTATACATACGCTTGTTATTGAGTGCGACAGAAAGGCGAAAATTGAATTTCACTGAAGATCCAGCGCTTGTAATCGACTTGAAAGCGTTGCACTGTGATAGCGAAAAATTGTGACGCGGTATTAGTGAAGGACAACACAAGAACGTGGGAGCAGCTCAAAGCAGCAAGAGCGACGTGCGCACCGAGCAGCGGATACGCGGGTGCAAAAATGGATACAAAATATCCTATCCTGCAGTGAAACACGTCGGCTTCCGCGCCGTACCCTGACTGACTTTTTCACACATTTAATAATGCGGGGCAGTATGGCTAGGGTATGTCCACCAAGTCACCATTCACAACTTGAAAAGCGCCTGCGCCGTTGAGTGTTGACAGGAAAGGAGCGTTGACAAAAACAAAAACGACGTAGTGGGAGCTCGTTTCCAGCGGCAAGCTTCGAGAAGCGGAATCTGCTCAGCAACACACCGTCGCTGAACTCTTCCATGGAATGTTGATGGTTGCCGAACACTCGCAGCGTTAATTGCACATATATGGACGCCGATCGCGTACGTCACCTTTTCTTTAATGACTTTGTAAAGCTTATTGCATAATCAGCCATAGCGCGCCGCATAAGTGGTGCCTTCAGGTACCTGCCGGGCTACCTTATCGAACGATACCTTATCACGGCGATAAGGTTAAGGAAATGTTCAGTTGAGGCATAAGGTTTGTTCATGAAACGCGCTAAAGGTGCCGAAAAGATAAGGAGGGCAAAAGACAAGAATAAGGTTGGTTTGTGAATACGGACCTATGTGTCTTTCCTGTCGTCAAAGGCGTCATAATGGCGGATCTTCTGTGTAGTCAATATCAGCTGCCTCACCCCCTGAGGACGCTGAACTCAGTTTTCCCGACCGGCAGGACTGGGTGAGCGGCGTCTTGGAGCATCGCGTGAAAACGTTGGTCTTGGTGACCTATAACGAGCAGGCGACGACGAACGGGGCCAATGCCATCGATGGTCGACATTGCGACGATTTGAGATGAAGCTCTCGGTTTCGAATGGTAACTAACCCGGTGGTGGACGAGGGGCTTTCGGCGAGAATCGACGGAGACCCACACTGCGGTAAGGGCGTGTTCGGCAGATGCGCCCGGCTTCCCCACAATGAAAACAAAGGGGCCTGTGGCCCGGTGTGCGCCAGACATTGCTCTTCGTTGGCCTTGCTTCGGCAATGAACGGTGGGCTGGGAGGACTGAAGCCTAGCTGCTTCCATTTCCTGAGCGGGGTGCACCACGCCGGGAGTAGTGCATGGTGGAGGACGTCGCACTGCTTCCGCGTAGCTCATTTCGACGCACTGCAGCTGTTGTGGCGCCTCGTAGTGTTGGGGAGCGTGGACGGCCTGACGTACCTCGGCGCGCGCAAAGCCCACAACGGACAGCTGCCCTACAGGTGGAGCAGTCATCTGCATCTTTTGTAGCTCCTCCTTGATAACAACTCGCCACGGTGGTCTAGTGGTTATGGTGCTCGACTGCTGACCCGAAGGACGCGGGATCGAATCCCGCGACCTTCAGCACTTTCGATGGAGGCGAAAATGCTAGAGGCCGGTGTTCTTAGATTTAGGTGCACGTTAATGAACGCCAGGTGGTCGAAATCTCGGGATCCCTCCACTACGGCGTCCCTCATACTCATATAGTGGTTTGGGGACGTTAAACCCCAGCAATATTCATTATTGTCCTTGATAAGAGCCCCGATGAGCTCTAGCAATGCGTTGATGTCATTGCCGAGAGTGACCGTAGTGAGCTCGCTTGAATGCACGACATCGCGGTTGTACTGCCTGGCACACTGCTGAAGGGTTCTCTCCATGGCAGTGGCTTCTTCATGGAACTCTGCAAGTGTCGCTGGCTGGTTACGAATGAGGCGGGCAAACATTTCTTCCTTGACACCTCGCATTAGGTGGCGAACTTTCTTGGCTTCAGTCATACTCACTCCTCACTTCACTCCTGAAAAGCCCATGCATGCCCTCTATGTATGTTGTCACCCTTTAGTTTGGGCCTTGAACTCTGGCCTCCATCGTACACTCCGCTCTATCCCTCCTGTCCATACTGGCAAAGGCGTTGAGGTAGAGCCGACGAAACTCATCCCACGATGTTAGCATTGCCTCATGGTTCTCAAACACGTTTTCGCGGAATCTTCGAGAGCGCAGTACACATAGCGTAGCTTACGCTCTTGGGTCCAGCCGTTGATCATAGCAACCCGGTCGAAGTGCTCAAGCCAGTAGTTGGCTTCTTCGAAAGCAATTCAGTGAAAGGTCTTCGGCGTCCTGATTTCGTTGACGAAAAGCTGCGCTGGTGCTTGCGCGGTAGCGTTAGGAGGTGTTTGGTTCATAGTTCTCGCGCGTTGAGGCAGCAAACCGTGCTGTGGCTGGAGGCCCTGGAGGCGACGACTGGTACGCACGTGCACAGGGGTAAGCTCGGTCGAACAGCTCGGCAGGATTGCATTTGGGGTACGCTATGGAGACCGTATCATCTACCGTACCCAGCACCTCCACCAGAAAATATCACCAGGCTAAGAGATGGATGTTAGAAGACACAAAGGCGAATATACAAAAGAGGGGCGTTTACTCTAGAAAGTGGCTGACACCCAAAAGCGCGAGCACACCATTTAACTTCCTTTTTAACACGAACATGTTTTATTCCGGGGTCCAGCACGGCTCCACTGACGTATTTTCGTCACGGATATGACGTTGTAAAATATACACTAACAGACGGCAAAAGAAAAAAACTAGAAGAAATAGTTCCATCGCCGGGAGTCGAGCTTACGACCCCTCGTCCGCAGCGCGAGCCGACTCGGCCACTGATGACACGTCCTTCAGCATACTAACGGCGGGCTATTTATATACACCATTTACCGTTGGGGGTACTCTGAGATCAGTGGCACTTCAGCGTGTTTTCGTTATCACTTGCGAGATGGCGCAAAAGGCTCGAAGGGCGCGGTTTAAAGCTCGTCGCCCCGCGCATTGCGATGCGCGCGCGCTTCCACAGGGTCTGGTCGCTCGTGCGCGCGCTTATCTCATGACGGGGGGTGGTTTGTACGTCTTGTGCTCTCACCGCAAGTTAGCGTTGAAGTTAGAGAGAGCACGAAGGTCACTTCGCTCACTGCAGCGGCCGCGTTTGCGAAAGGAGCGTGATGCTCACAAACAAATAAGTTACAACTGTGACAGTTAGTTCGCCCTCATCCTGTGTATACTTGTGAGTTCGCTTCGTGCGTCCTCCTTCTTGTTTGAGTAGCGCGCTTTAACTGTCGAGCTGTGACAGTTGTTAGTTCGCGTTCATCCTGCGTGTGTTTTTCCGTGTGTCCTTCCTGCTGGAGCAGCGCGTTGCGAGTTTCGAGCTGCTTGCCGTTCTTCGCGTGACACTACAATTTGTTGCTATAGCATTTATCCCTTCGCCCTTCTGCCGAAACAATGCACAACAAACGCTCAACTACGTCTGTGAAGACACGTTTCACTTTCGTGTTATACGGCTTTCTATGACAGATGGATCAGTCGTGTTTTCCTCCTTCAAGAGGCTGTCCACTACAGATGTCAGCCTACCTGCCATGCGGACGGTCATTTCCCGAATAGCCATTGCATACGGCCGAGACGAACAGCGAGAACACGGAAAGTAGCAAGCGCACTATAAGCCAAAATTGAACGACCCTCCTAACCCCCTTTTTGACGAATTCCAAGCATCACAGCCAACAATGGCCAAGCGAGAACGCCAAGCAAGAACTGGTGCCATTCTCTGTGATATGTTCTGGGAACGTAAGTACGAACATTACAACCATTTTGAGTGTGTAAACTGGGGCTTAGGTTTATATTACACAGACAACGGAATATCTAGGAACAGCAGTATAAGACATACTCCAGCCATTTGGGCGGAGGGAAGCGCAGACAAAGGGTCCTGACGGATATCAGTGGTTGTTGAATACGGCTGCGCGTTGATTAGAATTGTGCATTCGCAGTTTTTCACAGGTGTGCTTGCAACTTTGATTTCTCTCTCTCCTTCTCACGAAGTTATCGCTTGTAAATGACCTTTGGCTTGCGAGAGGAAGACAACAACAGAAGGCGTCTTCTAGGCACACGCTTGCGCTTGTTGATAGCCTTAACTCCTTACTCGTTATTTTCTCCATGTCTCTCGTTAAAAAATATGATACAATAGTCATCCACAATGCTGAATATGACGTGCCTCTTCAGCGTGTCGTCAGCACTAAAATGCAAAACGAAACTCGAAAAATGCTTCCTCTGTTGGGTAGCAGGCTACGCTACCGTGAAGAGCTATCATAATGATCTACCTAATGAAAGAGTCGTTTCAGGACAGCCAACGTTTCTCACGCAAACGTGGAATCTTCATTAAAACAAGCAAAGTAGCAAGCTCTTTTAATCGCTCCACCTTATTACGCTCTCTAGATATTTGTAGCAGATAGAATGCTACATTACTAGTGCTTTATAGTTTCGTTTTCACAGTACATGTTTTCTTTGTCAAAAAAAGCTGGTTTCAGAGTTCGCGTACACGTTAGTAATTATAGAGTAATCGTACAAAATTAGCGATCACATGGAGTATATACTACTAGAAGAGGCAAAATGTATTCTTTCCTGAGATTCTGCTGAACCTTATAATCACAGTTATTCTGACATTGGCATTGCATGATGATGTTTTCTTGTGTCATACTGAACAAGAATACTGAACAGCCTCACTCGACTACTATCACCGAATTTAGACGGTCAGTGAACAATTGCAATAAGTACATGTGACTATTACCTCAGTGAAAGCTGTCAAATGGTAATTTAACGGGAAAGCTCCTGAACATATAAATAGCATATAAAACATTTATAAATGAGTCTTCACGCAAAAAATATCTACGTTTACTTACCTCCGCAAAAACTTACAGTCGCAAAGGTCACATAAAAATAGTTCATTGTCCCTTCCTAAGATAAAGGTCGTCTGCGGCGCAGCAAAATGACAGTGCAAAGTGACCTGAAAATACAATGTATCAAATTTATGCAGGTCTCTCACAACTGACGCTTTGCGACGCGCTTTTTAAGTTAAGTATCATATAGAGTTGTGCACACCGTTTTTAAAACGCATAAAAAATAACCTTGCAGAAAGGCAACACAAGGTAGAAAACTCACTCCAATTTTTGCCATATCGTTTACATGATGCAATGTCAAAAAAAAAACGCACCAACTCCTGATGTAGTGTCATCTGGCCGTGATAGCTTCGTTACCTTAGGACTAGGAAATAGCCGTTTTGATCCTGCTTCTTCCCATAAGGGGACCTGAATGATGGGGTAGACATTTGCTATGCATATTTTTTTTCACATCTGGAGCAAAGTTCGCGCGTTATGTTGGCGCACTTTTTGAGATTTATTGTTGCTTACGTCATTGACAGACGGGCCCTGAGCCTGAGCGCTGGATTAGTCCCTCAGAATCGCGTGGAGCGTTGAAGGAAGCAACGATGCCTGTCGTTCGCTCGGTGGCGCAAGCAGCATTGCAGCATGCCCTTCCATTTACTTTGGTCCAACCACTGCATCCTGAGTGTCCTACGGAGCGTACGCCACCTTCTGTATAATATTTTGAGGTAATCTCGTAGGGCCACCGATTACTGGCTGCGTGTGCCTGCCTTGTGCAGTGCTGGAAAAATAGTTCCACCCTTGCCCGGCCACAAAGATGGCCAATGTCCCCGGATTACGAATTCACGGAATGCCTAACGAGCCTGAATAAATAACAAGCCCGAATATTCATTTTTGGACATTCCATGCCGGTGGACATTCAGGCCACCAGTGTTCCATCATCAGCTCTACACTTACGTCGTTCGCTCGTTAAAAGGTAAGCAATTGTCCGAAATTGTTTAATTATTTCATGACAGCTCTCCCGTTGTCGTCACAGTGATAGCGCTTCATGGAGCGCTTGTGAAGTTCGTTATTGAGCAGTGTTCAGCAAAACATGACTGTTACCATGCACTTTGACCTCAAGGTTTTCTCGCTTTTCGGCGCACGTTATCAAAATCTACTCTCTGTCATGGTTGATGCATATTTCATTTAATATACTTACAAACCTATTCTGGTTGCCTTCACTGTTTTACTGCACGTAACGTACCGTACACCTGCTACCAAAGTATGATCGATGTTGCATACAGATAGCACGTGTGATAAGATGGAACATTTATTTTACTGCAGTTGTGTAAATGTTTGTGATAAAATTTTACTTGATTGAATGGTCGCTCGATTGATTGATTGATTGATTGATTGATTGATTGATTGATTGATTGATTGATTGATTGATTGATTGATTGATTGATTGACCAGATATTGTGCGCTTGCATTAAAGCGCTGCCGACTAAGAAAAAAAAAATCACAGGGTTGGATGGTGCACCCTCCTCACGTTGTCCCAACTGTCGGCTTCCAGCAGCGCAATTTCATGCTGTGAAGGAAGCTTTTTTTTGCACGTAAGCTTTGTGAGTGCATCGCCTGCTCAATGTGCGCATAAATGCAAGCCAGAGGGAGGAAGAACTGCTCTTGGTGCTCGGTGGTACAACGTTTGCATTGTGTAGCGTCTTCCCTCCGCAAGGAAGACGCCACACGGTAAGCCACACGGAGAAGTAAGCAACGTCGAGCAATGTATCCTGGCCGCGAACGTATAAAAAAAACGCCAGGCCTGCGCTGAAACCGCAGCACAGTCACAGCGAAAGCTGGAAGAGCGGCGTTTCTAGAGCCCGTTGTAAGCTCTCTTGGGGCTACAATAGAAGTACACTAGAATGGTACCCACTACGCCATAAATCACAATTTTTGTGAAGTTGGGAAGCACCTACTGAGACATTATTCTTCATTCTGCGGAGAAGCGAGGCACCAGCTACACGTCTGTAAGGCATTATGTGCACTTTGTTGACGCGACGAATGATGACTCAGCCCTTTGTAATGGGTTGGAAGCTTTAAACGGCCCACCAGTTATGCAATTTGCATTGGGTGACGCCCGGTCGCTATTTCCCTCTCCCGTCATGCTGTATAACATACGTTGACGTGGGAGAGAGACGGGGGGGGGGGGCGACGACCTTTCTGAGACCCCGAGGAAATAGATCATGCCTTATGGGCTTCCTTGGCAACCAATACAAGTGCACTTGCGAGGAACCCACTACACTATAAATCATTGAATTTTACTGAGACCCGAGGTTAGGATCATGCGCTTATGGGCTTCCTTGGCAACCAATACAAGTGCACTTGCGAGGAACCCACTACGCTATAAATCATTGTATTTTTTTGAGAAGTAGGGCAGCAGGCACTGTGCCATTTTTCGTCATTCTACGGAGAGCCGTGGTACCTGCTAAACACATGTAAGGCATTATGCGCACTTTGTTGATGCTGTGCCTGATCACGACGAAGAATTATGGGAATGCTTCCAACCCTTTGTAATGGGTTGGAAGCATTCAACAACCTACTCGTTGCGCAATTCGCATTGTGTGACGCCTGGTTGCAGAATTCGCGTTGTGCGACGCTTGGTGCTTATTTTACTCTTCTATCACGCTATATTGCATATGCTAATGTGGTTCCTTCGCGACATGAAGCCTGTATAGGACCTTTTTGTAAAGCTGTTTCAAGCACCGGCATGGCTCAGAGGTTGAATACTGGGCTCCCACGCAGAGGGCCCAGGTTCGAACCTCGTTCCATCCTGGAATTTTTTTCTTATTTAGTTTTATTTCTTATTTCGAGCGATACTGGTTACGGACACCGGCGGCGGCGGCGGCGGACAACTACGGCGCCAAAAACGGCCGGTGAAATGATCTCATAACAGCTTTCGCTGTAAAATTCAGCTCTCGAGTTAGAATGATTCTTGAATCACTAATTATTATTACCCTTGACTGCATCAAACGAAGACCAGCACTTAAGATTTCTCTCTCAATAAACTAACAGCACGTCAGTTCTTTTTTCTATCATTAATTTCCACCACTGCGCTCTTATCGATTGTGAAAGATCTGATGTGTCAGGCCTAGGCACTGTGCTTCAAGTCCTTTAGAGCAGGGCCTTTGTTAGTGGCATGCCGAAGTACTCTTGTTTTACGATATCTCAGTTATCAAATATGTACGTCTTGTATTGTTTCTTCTCTCTGCACAAATATTTCTGCATTGGGTGCTTATAGCCATCGCGGCTGATAATAAAACGCGTGACATGAAGCACCACAGTCCGTAACCACTTTTGTACGACTCGCCGTGGTATAATTAGAGGCTGAGGTGTTGTATCAAAACAGCAAGCTAAGTGAGTTGGTAACCGAACATTTTCAGGAGTGGGCAACTTGGCCATGACGAAGGACAAAAAATATGTGCTGCTAAACTCAAGGATGCACGTATCCTGCCCGGCCACAGCCGCCGCATTTCGATGGGGCGAAATACGAAGACGCTCGCGTACTTAGATTAGGTAAATTGTAAAGAAGCCGAGGCAGTCAAAATTAATCGGGTGTACCCCACTGTACTGCGTGCCTCATATTCATCGTGGCATCGTGGTTTCAGCGCGAAAAACACCCAAATTTAGTTCAAAGGGGCCTGGAACACTTTTCAAAGTAATAATCGAATGACTTCATTAAAGGAGTTTATTGCCTCACCCACTGACTGCCGCAAAACGTTTTAGAATCCGTCAAGTACGAAGTCCCGCGCTTTAAGCGTTTTCTCTCTCATTTCGTACTAGTGAGAGCGCTGAAAGCTACGCAGGGGAAATGACAGCGGGGCAAGCGGCTACGTACGTTCGTCAGCGTGCGTCATGACTTTGAGCGCTATCTTGTAGTTTTGTTTTCCTCGAACGGGCGGCTTACTTTCAGTGTAATCGCGAGCGCGCCCGCAGCTGCATCGCGGCATCACTCGGCGGCCACGGTGTCTATGCAGCTCGCGATGGTCAAATCAACCAATGGCCGTGGACTACGTGTTTATGACATGGTCATTTTGGTTTATGACATCATATGTCGCGAGAACGCGAGCGATTTCTAGGTGACTAAGAATTAATTGTAAATGCCAGGCCACGTGCTGCGGTATAATGTTTGGCTCACATGTTCTCAGGAGCCACGACTACCTATCGGCAGCGTTTCTGACCGTGCTCAAAAAGTGTTCCAGGGCCCCTTTAACCACAGGGACGGTTAATCTGCTGCATGCATCACTCGTCTGTTGCAGAAAGTACATGTAACGATAGTCAGTGGCGTATAAAGATTGTTTCGCTCAATGCAATTCTTGCCTTATAACGTGGGCGAAACGAGCCGCTCAGACCACCACGAAAAGCGAAAACTAATTGGGCTTAAAGAAAATCATCACAAAATCTGGACAATATATACTACGCATCACGGTCAGTACGGGAACGTTCACATTGGGGAATCTGGCGTTCAGAGAAACGGGATTCCTCGGACGCCAAAATTACGCGTAGGCCATACTGCTTGCCCAGAGCGCCACCGGAACGAAACACCTTACTGCTAACGCCGTCTACCGTGTAGGCGTTAACTTACAAGGAAGTGCAGGATATCCCGGATTTTCTTGCAGATAGAAACAGCGCAGTTATCTCCGCGCGCATGCAGCTTGCGTCATTGTTTTCTGCTGTTTGCCATACTCTACAAGCACGGTGATTGGTCCGCGGTGAGAGAAGCCGGCGACAGCGGCCGCAAAAATCGGCCTGAAACCGATCAGCGTGGAAAGGACTATTGCGGAGGATCTCGCCACCGCCGGCTTGGATTCCGCGCCGCTCTAGACACCAGGTTCCCCAATGTGAGCGTGTCATGAAGGACTAATAACTTCAGTGAAAGGTATACCCTGATTTCAAAGAATACAATATCACATTTTTCTTATTCGTTATGTATCATGGCAAACATTTCACTGCAACAACAGGCAGCTTTTTTATGCAGCTGCGAAATGAAGTAAGACTAATATGGAATGCTATATTTGTCTAACTTCTTTTCGCAACTGCACGAAAAAGGGCGCTGGCACATGGCAACCCTACTGTCAATAATGTACGAATAAAGAAAACATGCAATACTAGTTGTGAGGGCCATTGCTCTTAGAAGCAAAGTATAAAGGCAAAAAAATCGAATGTCTGACCTCCTTCGCTTGAGACATTCGTGCTTAAAGGGAATACATATGTATACAGTGAAAAGGTACGAATTGAAACAACTATTATACAACTGACATCTTCTACCAGTTCTAATGATGCCAGAATGCTGCGTCTGATAATGCGCGTGATGATGCGTATGATGGTGCCGTAATTACAAATGAAGAAATATAGGTCAAGGAGAAATGTGTGCTTTTGAATGGGTTCTCAACGAATGCACCAGCCAATTCCACATTTTACAGCCCTATCTACATGTTCGTTCGGAGGCTTCCGTATTTATCACGATAACGTGTGCAAGAATGTGCCGTACTCAAAAGTTGTTCAATGTCAAACTTATATGAAGAGAAACGCCAGAATGCCACGAAAAGGATGAGTCGCTGCTTGTCCACCTATTCCCCTCCTAGATATGGTTGATTTTAATGCTACGGTTCTGTTCTCAGCCAGTGGGAAACTTCGGTATAGCCGCACGGGAAAGAACAGAGTTGCACAGTTCGACACTGAACATATTAAGTCACTCGTTTTCAGAGGGAAGCTGTCTATGCCTAGGATAAAGGATCTTATGGCGTCCGCGCAGAAAAACTCCTAGTGCCTTCTAGGGACCAGTGGCAGAACTAATCTTTATTGAAGCATTTCGAAGGATTAAAGTGGAATCCCTTGTCCGCTTCATGAAGCGCTGGAAGAAACTAATGCAGTAGAGTGAAAAAACTGTGTTACCGGAGCTGGGGTTCGAACCCGGGCCACCACGCTCCACTGAACTACACGTCCATGTAGTTTCTTTATTACAGGGAAGGAAACCGTTAAACTTTCACTGACATTTCAAAATTTAATAATCAGGCAAACTGACTGCCAAATCAAAGACACCAAACCAGTCTAGAGTGTCGCTAGAACGTTCACTATATCCCGCGTATTTGAATTATTTGCTCCTGCGGATTTTTTTCCGTTGATCGTGGAGGTTCAGCATTCCTATCTACCAGCTTCCTCCCCAGAGACTGTGCAGGCCAACACGGAAGATGACGTCATAGGGTAATGTTCTGTCCTTGGTAATGTCACGGTACGTGATACTGACCGGGTGTTCGCTACAGAACATCACAAAATAACACTGCATAACACCAATCGATAAAGCAATGATAAATGGTTTCCAACTTCTTGCACAATCGGCGATTTACTTCAGGGAACAAGGAATACCTCAGTATTTTGCCACGTCTTTACAGAAAAAACATGGCTGATCCCTCCGTCATAGGAATCGGTATAACACGAAAGTTAAACGTGTCTTCACAGAAGTAGTGCTTATTGTGTAGTGATATATGAGAGCTTGTACAATGTCTATTCGTGTTTGGCAGCTATAGCACCGTTTGACGTGGATGGACCCATGTTGACAGCATGTCTCTATCGCGACGACTAACGCCCATGATCATTATTAAACCGTTGTGGTAGCTGACGATGTGAACATATATTTGGACACAACGAATCGTGAATCCCGCGTAAGGATGATATCAACAAGCTCATAACCAACACTGGTACCCAGTATGCGCTTCTTCAAAGCGTCGTCAATTAAGGAGAGAAACGGCACGGTGTGCGCTTTCTAGCAATGGGTAGCCGACGCCTGTGCTCATGCATACATAACACACACTGCGCTTCAGCAACACGGGAGGTAGAGGTTCGTAGCCTGAGCCGCAAACGCGTGCGTTCCGCTGGCCTCTGTCTCGCAGGCGCGGCTCCCGCTCCACCAAGGCACGACATTCGCCCGTCGAAATCGCGTCCTTTCTGCAACGCATACTGCAGCAGTTTTGTTAGTCAGTGCTCTCACAACTGAAGCAGTCGGCCGCGGAGAAATCCCGTTGCTGCACGTGGAAGCTGCACTACTCCGATGAGCCGACGCACGCTAACACGAAGCCAAAGGCAAAGAACGTAACTGCGTCAAGCGTGCCTCGGCGACGCCAGCGCGGCCAGTCTACCTCTCTGGTATCGAGACGCTTTAACCATTACCTCCGATATCGCGTGCAATCTCGGAGGAAACGCTAGTAAGTGTCGATCGTGAAGCATTACTTCTTTTCACACCTCACAGACGGCGGCACCGCCCCGCTCCGCCCGCCGTGAAAGAGAATGTGTGAAAGATATAAGGCGCGTTCGCGCCGTGTCTGGCATCTCCCGAGTTAGCTTACTCGGTAGAGCGTCGGGCGCTTGCCGTCGCGGCCGCAACGTCGTGGGTTCGATTCCCAGCGGGGTATATTTTTCTTGGTTTTTTTCTTTCTCACCCGTTAGCGTCCATTTTATAACGTCATATCCGTGACGGATGTACTTGGTGGACCCCGGCATAAAACACTTTCGTGTTAAAAGTGCATGTGTGTTGTTTAAAGAGGAAAGTCTTTGTTCCCGGAGACACGCATGTTTTTCAAACTCGAGTTAATATATCACTCAGCTGATAATTTCTAAACTTAGCTGAGTATAGTGGGATTGGAAAACAAACATAAATAACACTTTCCACCTACCTCCGTGTGGCTTGCGCTAAATAAATAAGTTATTAAAAATGTTGTTTGCATAAATAGTACGGCATCAACTGTTTCTTTTGAAATCTATATAGCGAAGATTTTCAACAAATGAAGACGCAATAAGGTATGGTAAATGAAATGAGAGACGGTATTGAAGCACCACTCGTAGAATCGGATGCGTGACATCCCGAGAGTATGAAGCGTGACTAATACTAATTCCCATATTAAAAAATGCACCAGGCAACGCCCCTTTCAAGCGGAAGAAACAAGTCTCGCCTCATTGGTTCCCAATAATATAATATCTGGGGTTTAACGTCCCAAAACCACAATATGATTATGAGAGACGCCGTAGTAGAGGGCTCCGGAAATTCGACCACCTGGGGTTCTTTAACGTGCACCTAAATGTAAGTACACGGGCCTCAAACATTTTCGCCTCCATCGAAACTCATTGGTTCCCGAGAAGAGCGCCAGAGGAAGCAGGCGAAGGTCCTCTGAAGTAACTGAATACTTTGTCTGGCACAATGAAGGACTTGAAGCGCATAAATTAATTTGGCAGCTGAAAAGCTCGAGCCATTCTACTCTGTAGGGGTGGGTGACTAGCGAAGCTGACGGGCGCTCTTCCGTCTCTGCTCTCGTCCAGTGTTCTTCATAAGTGCGATGCATCTCGGGCGTTCTCACAATGTGTGGTCGACTAATACTCCCCACGCACGACGGCGCCAGTGCAGCGTCGAGACTCGACTGACGTGGCGAAGCAGTCGACTGACGTGCCGCTCCAGTGAAGCCTTCATCACCTCACTTGGTGTTGCACCGCCTCCAAGATCAACCCAATTTTGAGCAATCCACGATGTTAATTGATGACGTCATCATGATCATTACATGACATCATCGCTCACGGTATGGAGGTCATGTGGTTTTTTTTTTTCTTTTCGTGAACGGACGTGGACGGATGTGGCGAAATCAAGCAGGTGTGCTGTCGGGGCGGAGCGACGTGGCGCCTGCGACATAAACAAAGCCGAGCTGCGGGCGAATGCCGGATGTATATCAGCTGGCTTCGGCGGTTTTTTCCTGGAAGCGCGCCTTCGGAAACGCATAGTGGTGTTTGCCGGAACATCTCCATCGTAGCCTTGTGTAAGTGTGCGGTGGGCCGAAGCCATTGCGGGTGACTCGGACAGCGCTGCAGCGAGCGTCTACTCAACGAGCACGAGTCCCCCATTTACGACTTAAGTGCTCGCCACGGAAATCGACTCTGCTGAGCGTTATGAGCCGGCGACTATGGTTTTTGCAGATCTCGATAGCTGGAGGCATGCGTGAAGCGTGCTCGGACTGTTTGAGCGTGACCCTCGCTCTAGATCGCTGTATATGAACTTCAGAAGACCCCCTGCAGCGGTGTTTTTAATAGACGCTAGAGGACGGTCTCGGGAAAGACGGATTTCGGAACGCGCCGAGTGCGCATGGCGAATAAACGACTGCATTTACCCAGTCTAAGTCTCCTCTCATCAGCAACATACGACAGCCGGCTTCTCTCGGTCCACACCAGGGAAAGGGGCACCCGAATCTGCTTGTGCCATTTACAACTCAGTTGTAAAGGCATTGCAGACCCTTGCCCTTGCAAAGATGGATAGTTCTCTTACAGCCCGAGCCTCATCTGCATGACGAAGTTTTATGCCGCAATCAGACCAATGCGCGTCACTGTTGAGGAATCGGTCAAGGAAAACACCAAGGTAACGTACAGCACTCGTGTCCCACCGAATACCGGCATACTGCGATGGAGTAACTGCCCACTGACCAAATCAGAATCCTCGGGACATATGTTGGGGTAAAGTAAGTAACATAATAAAAGAAAGGTCCTAAGACCTCCATATTTTGTTATACGACTGCTTATCTTGCCCCTAGTAAACATCTTCCCAGGAATGCATTTGTGTTCATAAGTGAAGTTGACTTTAAGCGGATGGGCGTAAGCTTGGTGTTTGTAAGCTGGCTTTCCACAATTGCGCGCTGCAGTGAAGGCTACTCATAACCACGCTGGTGGTGTCGTCGTCAATGTGTCGTTGTAGACTGCGCAATGTTTTGAACGTTGATGGGACCGTTCGAAACCTGGCCTTTGATAACAAAGTGGCCTCCACCATGTCACCTCTGTGTCGTGTGCTATACATGTGCGCTGGTCATTTACTTTTGCAGAGTGGAATAGCTCACAAGTTTGTTTTTTTTTAGAAAAGGTGAAAGCGCAAAGGAAACATGGACGGAAAAAGGCACACATACAGACGCACATACCTTTCCTGCCTTTTTTCTCATTGTTTTCCTTACGCTTTTACCTTTACTAAAACCGATTACCAACATGCTTAGACTGTCGCATTGAAGCGCCTCAGTCTCAAGACTGAAGTGGCAAAAGGGAAGTTGTCTATAGGAGCTCATCAGTTCATTAAGGATGTTACCAGTGCACGCGGTATGCATAGGAGGTCATTCCAACTGCCGAAGTTTTGCGTCATCTTCTGAATACGTGGTGTTGAAACCGGCTGAGCGCCAACGCAGCAGGATTTGCATACTTGTGTGGAAGCCACTGCGCTGCTATATTCGGCATACCATCCATTGGCTTGTAACGCTCTGGCTGTTGTAATGTTTTAGCTTGTAAGGTTTGGGTTTGTAATGCTTCGGCACCACCCATGCAACAAAGTGCAACACTGCGCCACAAGATGCTTAGCTGCTATGGTGTTCAACTGCTGGTCACGGGTTCGATCCTCGGTCACTCACGACAGCTGCATATCTATGTGGGCGAAATGAAAAAACGCCGGTGTACCTAGATTGAATTACGTGCATATTATGGAATCAAAGGTGGTCGAAATTAGTCTCCAGTGCCCTGCTACGGCAATCGTCATAATGGTAAGCACAGTAAAGACCCAGGAGTTACATGCGAGGTTTTCTGCGGGAATCACTATGTAGGCTCTCACGATCTCTCACTAGGTTTTCGCCATGTCTCGTCAAGTGTCGCCAGATTTACGCTTCACAGCCAAAAACATAACAAATGTGCTGTCAGGGAGACACGTCGACATCCCAACTTCGTAGACCTCGGTAGTCACCCCTTGGCCCGGCTCGCAGCTTTTCCACAGCTAGTATCAGCGGCGACGCATCCTTCCAGCTTTCCTGGCTCTTTTCCCGGCGGCGACTCCCGACGTGACCAAGAGAGAGCCGACATTGCACCACCTCTTCAGAGCACGCCATGCGTAGGTCTCCTCGAATCATCATCAAGCAAACGCCATTGCGTAATCCGAACGCCTTTTATTCCAGCTACCGCGTACATAACCAATGGTACAACTCGAATAACTAGATTTGCATCTATGTATCATCTCCGTAGATGTGGTGGGTGCTGGTTGTATTTGCAACATCTGTAAAATCATGCCATGCGCCTGATTATCTTCATCGCAACGTATGTAATGACACAAAGCAAAATCTTCTAAAGAAAACAAGCCGCTGTGTACCTCCTTTCTCATAGCTTTAAATGGGTCCCGAACAACATATCCAAGTAATCATCGAACGACACTCAGGATTGGAGTTTATTGCTTCATGAATCAATTGCCGCAAACATTTCTCGAATCTGTCAAGAACGAGCGCCGTTACAGGGGTCTGTCACGCGCTTTAATCGTTTCCTTTCTTTTCTCGTCGAAAAGGATTGGCATGAGGGGAAGAAGTTACGTCAGCTTGCCTAATGACCTTGAGCGTGCGTGATGAAACGCGATCGCTCTCTCCCGTTGCGATTCCTGTGCGCAAGTGTGGCTACTGCGTAATGCCAGCAGACCATGGAGCACGGCGCCGGACGTGCGGACACGCCGTGGCAAGAAGGGAATATGTTCCAAACGCCGCTCCTGATTTATGTCGGCTATTGGCCAATAGCAAGATATCTGTTGTGCGACGTCTAGCAGCAGGCGTCGGCAGCTCCGAAGAGAGTGAGCACAGGCCTCTGTATGAAAGAGGGCGCCTGCGAAAGTGGCAACTTCGCGCTCCGCTTCTAAACTCTCTTCGCCGCACACGAGTGCAAGATTTAGCTGTGCTGTTCGTAGCAATGTCTGCTTTACGCAGGGTGTGTCTTCTAACCAAGCACGCGGAGTGGTTCATGACCCCTTTCGGCTTGTTACGCATACTTGGTCGGTCACTCACCAGTTACGTGCACTTCGGTATGTCACGATGTCCATGGATCGACTCACTTTTGCGGCCACCTCATATCGCCGATCCACGACGAGATAAGCGTCTACCCACATGTTTCACTAGACATCACCTCATGACACCTTTGTAACGCTAGAACTTTTTTTCCCTCTACCTGTCTGGCGGTGCCCCTCGTTACGGGGCCTGAGTCGGCTCATAGAACAGGATTGGGACTCTGCCTTACGAAGTTCAGAGTTTTTTACCACAACTACAGGCTGTCCAGAGAGCCCATGATGCGGCGGTGAGGCTAGGCCTCCCCGTCCCCACGTGTGGAGCGGCCCGCGGCGTTGCTCTAAGACTAGCGTTTTTCAGGACCCAATAAAGTTCTGTCTGTCTGTCTGTCCCTCGACCCACAAACTTGCTATTTCTACCACGGACGCGTACGCCGCACCAGCTAGGCATGCGTACGCTGCCCTGTGCTACGATTTGTCCAATGCTGCGTACTAGGATAACTCCCTCGCATCTCCGAATCTGTATTATTGGCACATAGATAGATAGATAGATAGATAGTAGTAGATAGATAGATAGATAGATAGATAGATAGATAGATAGATAGATAGATAGATAGATAGATAGATAGATAGATAGATAGATAGATAGATAGATAGATAGATAGATAGATAGATAGATAGACTAGACTCGAACACAGTGGTTTAATCGGAAAGTTTTAAAGAAGTTTCTCATTTGATGAGCACGAGTCAAGAATTGGGTTTAACATTCCTAGGGAGTGCAACGGACCCACTGAGTAATAATTGAAAGCTTTATTTACGCGCAAATTTAAACTTCAGATAAAAGATCTTCTAAATGTATGATAACATGCAGATTGATAGTTTGCAGAGTAATGCGAAAATAAATGCAATTTTGTCCGAATGCGACACCGTTTACCACCTGCTTCGCATTCTTCCTGTCCTCGTAGTGGAAGTTATTAAGCTATGGGCAATTCACTCTTTAGAAGTACTGATGACAGGTGCATCTTTTAGCCGCGAAAGAGCACAACACAAAGGAAGAAACATACAACGACAGGACGGGCGCACTTCCCTGTCGTTGTATGTTTGTTTCCTTTGTGTTGTGCTCTTTCGCGGCTAAAAGATGTCACTAAGCAAGTACCAACTAGGCCAACAAACAGTCTTGTTAAAACTGATGACAGGCTCAGCGAGATACTGTCCTGTGTCTCTCTACCTATGAATATCTATTTTTGCGCTTGAATATTTCCAAAAGCTATGCATCATATCGCCGAATAAAAGTTTTGTTAAACTATCAGGAGATATTTAAATGCTGCGATACTTAATATGTAATTCTATGCTTGATGTTATCTGCTTGATCTTATCTGGCTAGAAATGTGGAGCACTAATGAGAACACGGACATCGAAAGCGACTTAGGCAGCCGTTTCCTGTGGTCCATGTATACACGGGTGCACCGCAGTTATGGTCGAAACACGCGCACGAGCTAGCACAACAGTGCGTTTTATCAATATGTGATGATACCTCACCTCGTGTTGCCGTCAGAATCTCGGCATCAGCATCACGATATACGCTGTTCGTTAGACTTGCACCCTAGTATTATCGTCACATTATATTTATATTGCTTTCAGCCATCGAGAATATTTCGGCACTTTCCAAATGTCATCAAAGCGCTCTAGTATTACATACACATGCGCATAAGTAAGAAGACATGTGTATGCCATTTTATAGACCAGAGCTTCACCTTTTGAGAGGCGAAACGCGCTGTTTGTGCTTGTCCTTTTAGAAATGTAGTTGCTAAAGTGCAAATGAGTATGATGTGGCGTGTTTTTAATGGACTTCTCACCGAGACTAATAAGTTTAGCCGGCGACGAACTGGGCTAGTTGGTGGTTCTTCATGATTTCTTCTTGCGTTTCGTATTACGAGACGGGGACTCGATACAGGGACTGTAGTCCCTGTCCACCGCCTGTCCTGTAGTCCCTGTCTCGACCCCGTCGCGTAATACGAAGCGGAAGAAGTAATCATGAGCCCTTTAAAAATCTTATGATCTAGATGGTGCATGGTGCCGCTGTTCAGGAGCGTATCCTACGGCGAACGTATTGAGAGATGGTCCAGTAGCAGCTAGATATAAAACGATATGATCTTGCGAAGTTACAGAGTGATCAAGCGCTCTCCCGTTGCCGTATTTGCCAAACAGTAAACAGGCGCGCTGCTAAGCTCGCGGATCGGGTTTTCTCGCCACGGCGGCAGCTTTTCGATGTGGGCGAAATGCAAGAGCACCCATAGGGTTAGGTGCACGTTAAAGAACCTCAGTTTGTCAAACTTAATCCGGTGTACTCCACTACGGCATGACTAATATAAATCGTGTTTGGGCACAAAAAACACCAAAATTAGGTGCCTCGTCCAGCACCCGGATCGTTGTCACAGTTCTCGCCACGGCAATTCCTGTTTCCTTCGTATTATGGATGATAATATCGATGAAAGATTAATCGATGAATAGTGTGCCGCAAAAAGTTCATCGTCATAGATGTCCACCTTTCATTTAGTCGATTTAATGGTGAAATTTTCTAGATTAATCGGTTGCAGACAGTGACAAAAGTGGCACGAAAATTCTGAAATCCCACTAGAATGCTAAGCAAGACCGGCGACTGCGATGCTGCGGCGAGTGCATAGTGGACGAGTTGGAGCGGCAGTCTAGTCACTAGTGGCGACTGATATCTCGAATGCCCAGTATTGCCGTATCCGCGCAAGTCAAGTGATTTCTCTCTACCGCAATCTGCATATATTATACTACGTCCCGCTGCCAGCGTTGGCAAGCGAACCCTCCTAGAATACATTTCTGCGTATTTTTATTTGTTGTATCGGCCCAAACCGCATTAGCAAACAATATTTGGTTTGGGGTAGGTTTTAATTGGTGTGCAGTTGTTCGGGCCGTGCGATCTTAACTTTGCCTCCTGAGCGGAAGCACTAAAAACTACCGCAGGCTCTGATGCGATGATCGTGGGCTGGGCCGACACTTTTATGCTTCCATTGGTGTAGTGCAGTGCTCTCTACGAAGGTTCCTCGCCATAATTGCGCTGGTATACGGATCAAGAGTCGCTGAGTCGTAGACGCCTTCGTAATTCTGGTGTACCGCAACAACTGAGTCGGTGAGGGCTTGTCGACACAAGCACGCGAGATGCTTCTCCTCACCCTCACATCGCTCCTCGTCACCCTCACTGTCCTTTTCTAATAATAATAATTTATCTGGGGTTTAACATCCCAAAACCATATATGATTATGCAGACGCCGTAGTGAAAGGCTCCGGAAATTAAGACCACCTGGTGTTCTTTATGTGCACCTAAATCTAAGTACACGGGCCTTAAGCATTTTCGCCTCCACTGAAAACGCGGCCGCGCGGCTGAATTCGATCCCGCGACCTTCGGGTCAGCAGTCGAGCACCATAAGCACTAGACCACCGTGGCGGGTCATTCTCAGTACAAAACACTTCCAAGAAATGTATCATAGGATTCTTAAAGCAGGCACATGACAATTCCTTCGCTTCATCTAGTTTAAGGACACAGGGTAGGGTAAAATTTAAAAATAAAGCGTTATTTCGTTTTTTTCTGTTTGGAATGTTACTGCCTTCCTTAACAATAGGCAGTGCCCCACACATTTCTGCGCGTTTTCATTGAGTAAAAGGAACCAATTTTCGAGACCAGCTGACTTACAGACAAGCCACCCTGTCCTCAGACCGCGCACGAACCTGACCTTTCTGCTTCAAGTGAATTTTTTAAAAATTGAAACTGGCGGTTTCTTTCAGCACAGCAGGTTTTTTTTTTTAAGTGTTCCGGCCACTTAAGGCACATGTGCAGTTATTTTGAACAAGCGTGGCATTTACCGAGTCCACTTGCCTTGCGTGTTTGAGACGCGCATGAAGACGCACTTATTTTGAATTCAGTTTCGCCTTGGTTTATTTTGTTGCGGTGGCAAAATATGTTCTCGTGTTATCAAATCAAAGAAACTTTTAGAAAGCGTAGTAGATTGGAAATCGACACGCTTCGGCTACTAGTAAAAACGAGAGCGGGAGCACTTGAGCAAGCACTTCAGCAATTAAGCTTTGGCCTCATTCCGCATCTCCGAAAGGACAAGAT
>NC_051176.1:339354324-339386571 GCF_013339695.2 Rhipicephalus sanguineus
GTGTGCCCAGTGCAGGAAGGAATGAAGTGCAAGCAGGCTTGTTGTATGGCATATTTGGTAACAATGGTAGTGGAAAAGAAAAAGGACAAAAGAAGCAATAAAGAGACACAAACAGGCTTCACATCCAACAAATGTTTTATTATCTGGCGCTCATCGTCTTATACCATTTTTGCACACCGCTGCAATAACACATGGAGGAACACAAACAGTGGTTCATGGGATTTTTTAGGCCCACTATCATGCATGGAGAACGTATAGCAAAGGAACAAGAAATTCCTTTCACCTTTCAGCCCATGCGCAGGTATTGTAACTCCTTCTTCAGAGCGCAATAGATGGACTGCTGACACATGCACATCCATTCAGCTTCTGCAATCCAAACGTGTTACGTCACAACCAATCCTACATAAGATGGTGGTATTTTGAAAGCGTGAACTACATTTGCATTTCTTGCATGCAGAGACAGGAATCTGTCTGGCGGTGTCTTGGTCACTTTGTTGCTATGCTCATGCAGCCTGTCATTTATGCACCTGTCCGTCTGCCCTATGCAACTCTTTCCACTATCGATAGGCACTTCACATTGTTAGTTCAATTTTTCTTGACTGCATATCGGACAAGTTTCAGAATGAGTGTGCTAGTGTTTTTAACCTTGTACGAGGCTGCCTTAGTCCACTTGAACTCGCATGTGAAATCCCTATTGAAGGAACCATAAGGTTCCTTGACATTACTTCGTGTTTAACGACTAGCGCACGTGCTGGTTCATATCATCCTAGAGCTAACAAGCCACTTCTGGCATTTCATTCATCTCACTCTAAACTCGTAAAAAGGGGAGTGTAAAAAAAAAAAAACTTTGTTCCTACGAACGCCTAGCAGAAGTCATGTCCACAACTAATGAATGCAAGCTTCAGGTTGCAAACCACACGACTTCAGAAGCTGGCTACAAGTCATGTCTTAGTGTCTGTAGCAGAAAGCATGCTCAAACAGGTACGTCTGGGTGAAGACGTGTCCTCAACAAGAGAGGAAGTTAGTCATAAGAAGAGTGCTGTAGTTCCGAACATTCACTGCTTCTCTCACAAGCTTAAGGAAATAGCACAGTGAGCAGACATCAACATGGTTTTTTCAGTGCTGACAAACTAGGTGGCCTATGCTGGAAAACTAATCCAAATGGAGTAGCGAAACCTAAATGTGCAAAACAACACACCAACAGATACGTGGATTGCTGTACGAGCATTGTACACTGGATTCCGCTAAGCTGTGGAAAGGGTTACATAGGACAGACAGACAAGTGTATATACGACAGGCTGCGAAAGCATAGCAACAAAGCGAATGAGACACCGCTAGACGGATTCCCGTCTCTGCATTTCAAGAAGTGCAAATCTAGTCCACGCTTTTAAAATACCACCATCTTAGGTAGGAATGGGTACGAAGTAACAAACTTGATTGCAGAAGCTGAATGGACAGATAGAGCTGGTAGTGCATGTGTTAACAGTCCGTCTATTGCACTCTCAAGAAAGGAGTTGCAATACCTGCACATGAGCTGAAGGGTGAAATGAATGAATTTCCTTGTTCCTTCTCTGATATGTTTTCCATGCATGATTAGCGGCTCAAAAATTGCTGATGAACCACTGTTTCTGCTCCTCCACGTGTTAGTTTCAGCAGTGTGCAAAAAAGTGTATAAGAACGAAGTGGTGCCCGATAAAACATTTGTAGGAAGTGTAGCGTTGTGTATGTCTCTTTGTCACCTTCTTGTGTCCTGTTTCTTTGCGCTACCATTTTTATCCAAGCAGGAAGAGAGGCATCAGCATGGTGAAATCCGCTAACAAAAGTGAACATTACCCCATCAGCAGCAGAACAACCACAATTGTAGCTTAGCTGCTACGGTGTTGCACTACTAAGCTCAAGGACGAGGGTTCAATTCCTTGCCATAGAAGCCACATTCTAATGGGGCCAAAATGCAGAAACTCCTCTGTACTTCAGTTTAGGTGCACGCTAAAGAACCCCAGTTGGTCAAGATTAATCCAGAGTCCCTCATGCCACTCCCAATAGTCATAATTTTGTGCATGTAAAACCCCACAATCTAAATAAACATTTTAAGAGCATAAACAAAAAAGAGTGGGGGGAGGGGGTAGTAGTATGTAATGTGAGGGCATTAGAAACTGCATGCAAGTGACCGCCCCCACTCTTTTGCCCCAGGCAGTGATGTGATTGATCGAAGCCATTTTGGCGCAGCTTCTGGAGCACATAAAACTCCACTTTGGAGCAGCAAATGAGCCTTGTAGAGCATTTACCAGTCCCACAATTTCGAACACTAATATTTGTCTCTAATATGGAGCAGCTGTACCATGTTTAATGAAATGGATATATGCATAGATGAATGCATGTTTATTTATAAAATTCCAGAAGGTGAAATTAGCATGCTGCTCATCGTTTTCTTGCACCTAACCCTCAGTTTCTTCAGTTCCGTGACCATCGGTCCCCTCACATTTGCCTGCAATACAGTTCATATTTGTAATATATCAGGCTTTCTCCGATGCTCTAATTACTGCATGAAAGTGCAAGCTGCATATATATTCCACGCAATTTCTTTTTACTATAAAAAAAAACTATTCTGATGTTTGTACTTAAGTACAACCTAAGTCTATGTTGTACGGTAAAGCTAATGCTGTCGCGTTTCATGAAGAGAATCGTTGGGCTGCTGTTTTGTGGGCAGTTTTGTGGACGAAATACAAGGTTTAATACTTAAAACTGGTCCTTTGTGCCTAGATATTCGCTGTGTTTAATGAAATTCGCAGTAATTGAAGGCATCGTAAAGTTCTTTAACATGAAATTTTGCTGCACTCGAGAAGCAGGATCGAGACAGCTGTATACATATGCTGCGACTCGTCTTCTGAGCAAAATTTCACAGGCGTCTGTCCCAGCTGAAAATGTTAAATCCTGATCGCAGTACCGTATTAAAACAAGCACACAACATGACCTCTTCTTCAAGTTAATTAGAACGAAAAGTAATACCACTTTTTATGGGAAAAAAAAAAACAGCGGTCTTTTCAAGCACATACACTTAACTGCTCACTGTAATTAATGCAATGAAACAAGTCAGAGGCTGCCATCCTACAAAAACCTGTAACTGCGCCACTTTTATCGAACTTCGCAACAGTTAGAAACTTTATTTACTCGATTTTATAAAGTTATGTTGCAGAAAGAGATAGTAGTAGCCATAGAAAACTTTATTTACGCAGTATGGGTAGTTGGCACTGCTTGACAGAAATGCACGAAGGCCTCTCCCCCCCCTCCACTCCTTTCAGCAGGAAACATTAACATCTATTTTACCGAATTATTTCTATAGTCCTGTACATCTTTAGAAGGCAGCGGCCACGTCAAAAGTGGATGCACACAAGCCTGCACTAGTGAGCGCGTGCGCTACATTGACGTCATGAGCTGGACAGACAGTAACCGTGATGTTGGAGAGCACAGCTGAGAACATGAGTGGAACTACTTCTTTAGCCGCGGAGGCAATCAGCTGTCATGCTTCGGTCCCCTGGACTACGCCTCTCCCGTCTTCCCAAGTTTCACCCGACTATAGAAATGTAGTGGACTGCTGAAAAAAACCTTGCGCACATAAGCGTAAATTTTGATCGATCAATTAGTTATATCAAGTGCCTGTCGTATGGTTTTTCTCAAAAGGCTGCAAAAATGACATCTTGGCGCACCCTTGGTGCAAATTACGAGATATTTGCTGAAATGTAGCAGGATGTAGCAGGTTTCAACACTTGGCGCAGTTTGCCGCGGCTATCACATCACTGCCCAGGAAGTCAAGGGCAGAAAACAACACCATTCTAAATCTGAACATCGCTGTTACACTGCTAAATGAGGGGCAGTCTGGAAGCACCATCTTAAATAATGAAAGACACCTGCAATCAAAATGAAATCACCATGACTAGCGAGGCAAGGCTACACAAGTACCCCACACATTTCATTAAGGATCCGATCATGTGGCATATAATGCAATATTACAGCTTATGGACACAAGAGGAAAAAATCGTCACCCACCCATTCGTAACAAGCACAAAGCTAATCCCCACTTATGTGTTCCAGTAAGGAAAGGCTTTCAGTCAAAGCAAAATTCACCCTGGGCCAGGATTTGAAGCCAGGATGAGCATTCTTCTGAGACTTTCACTGACACAAACTAACTAGGAGACTAGCAGATCGCAACGTTAGAGCAAATTCGTCAAGTCAGCCATCCTCGATATTGGTGCGATAAATTATTGCTTAGGAAAAAGACTCATAATAGTGCTAAAGCTGTTCATTCAGATGTACCTTGTTTTAGCAAGTAGAGGCAGGCACTACCAGAACTCTATGTAGGTCGAATGATGCAAAAGTGCCAAAAACGGAGGGACACTAAATAAGGCAAAGCAGTTCTATGCGGATGCGGAAGCCCGCAAGATGGAGAATAGTTCATGAATGAGAAAAATTGTCATCCACCCATTTGTATCACAAAGGTACAAACCATCCATGACCAGGATCAGGACCAATCTTCTTGGAAGATTCACAAAGTGGGAGCAGATTCAGCTCATATGGTGAAGCAACATGCCAGAGTGGAATTGGTCCCAGGTTCAAATTCCAGATCAGGATTCACCTCTGAAGCTTTCTTTCTGAACAAATCACATGGGTTTCCTTTGTAGCTCTGTGCTCCAAATGGGTGGATGACAATTCTGCCTTTTCATGAACCTTCCTCTGCATTGCGGACTTCTGCAGAACTAATTTGCCAGTTCATGGCCACACATAAATATTGTCACATAATCTGCTACTGACTTCATCAGACACACTTAGTTGCTTTTGATTTATCTCACAAGTTTAACATCACATAGTTCAGAGGTTCTTGATTTTCTTTATGTTACAACCAGTTTACGAAAGGATCATATTATGACATTGTGTGCAAAAAAAAAAGGCGAATTCCCAATGGCCATTTCAGTGAAGTGTCCTGAAAAACTGTTCGAACCTGTATTCATCAAGCATGAAAGTACCTACCAATTCTGTGAGCTGTGCAGTAGCATCAGGATTATTTTCAATGGGTTCATAGTGGTCCTGCCTCACCAGGAAGTAAAGTCGCAACCGTAACCGCAGATTGTCACGCCGAAGCAATATGATGTGCTGTAAACATATAGATGCAATAAGATAAAAATCATGAACTCGTCATTTCCTGTCAATAAACAACAGACATCCTTTCCCTGGCAGCAAGTATGGAACCCCAATGAGGCTGCTAAAAGGATATATCTTAGGGCTCAAAGTAAGCATTTCAGCACTTGCAATCTACAAATGGCAAAAGACACAGGTTTTAACAAAATATTTCTGATTGCACACAAGAACAAGTGCTTGCTGTATGCAAGGTTTGTTGTGCAGGTTTCAGAAGCACAAATTCAAGGGTATTCAATAAGTTTCAAGACCCTGTCAAACATTTTTCAAGGGTGCAAAGTGGCATCCCATGTTGTACTCCTTTACTACAGAAACATTTCCAAAACACTTCAGATGGTTCACAATTATGTTGCCTTGCTGAGACTTCCTTGAACAGTATAGTGATGTTCTGGAGTTATGCTGCAAATAAATGGTGGCATGAGTCAGATAAATGAACCTTCATGCATTACTTGCTTGACAAAATGAGAGAAAACAAACCAAATAAAGCACCAGAAGTGTAGGAGCTTTTGGCGTGAAGTTCTCATAAGATAAGCCAAGAGATAAAAGTAGAAGGAGTAGGCAAATTGATGTGTGGGAAGTGGAACGAGCATTAGGATGGGACTGAACAAAATCTGTGCAAACAGAGGAATGAAACCAGCACCGAGCATTGGTGTCCCTCACTCTCTTCCACTGTGGGTTTCTCCAGTTCTGCACGTGCACTTGTAGAGGCTTTAAATTCTTACGCTGTCCAGCCAAGATATATCAAGCATGAATATATAGAATTATTGTATGCATAAAACAGTAGTAATACCCCCTGGAAATCCCATGCAACAGCATAGCACTGTACTACCCATGTGAATCAAGAAAGTTGACTGATACATTCAATATCGGTGCTGCACCACTGCAAGAGAACTTCTTCAAACAGTGCTGTAATTATGTTATCAAGAGCATTTGTACTGAGAAAACTGAGAAATTTTGCATACACTACATAAATGAGGCATTGAATCTGAGGGGAATTACATGCCATGGAGAATAAACTAGCAAGATGTGTGTTTGAATATATAGAGCAAGGGCCTTATTTGCACTTCATAATGATGGCTTTGCTTTATTGTGCTTCTCAGTAACACAGTACTGTAGCACGGTAAAGCACACAAACAATGGTAAGAACAGTCATGCAGTAAAGCATGAATGTTCTTACTTCTGTTTCATATCTACAATATTTGAATTATCAATATATGAAATTATTCTGCGATCTCATCCAAACGTGATACTTCCAAGTTCAAATGTATTGTTTCCAATACTGACGAGTCTGCCAGTTTCATGCTGGTAACCATATAAAGTGGGTCAAATAACCATGAAACCACTTTCATGAAATTCAAAGGTTTTCTAGGGAGAACAACAATTCCTGGACTTTCAGGGGCCCTGAAAACAATTTTTAACCTGTACACACCCTGTGTGTGTATGGCAAGAAATGGATATGGTAAAAGGTGATTAAGGAGAAAAACCTATTTAAAAAGGCCAAAACCATCTGCCATCAAAGAAGACTGCAATTATCTCGATCAGCTGCAATCGTCACACACGTGTGCACCTACTTCAAAGAATAAATACATTAAAAAGGAGAGGAAAACCGGCACTATTTATCCTACAGCTAGCTCGAACAAAATCAGCTGCTTTTCCAGGCAACAATGCTCTGTCTTTTTGGCCATAATGCCTAGTGATCAAATGGAACTCCTTTGCATGCACGGTGCTCATCTGCATGAAGCTATGTTAAAAATGTGCCGAGGTGTTGCCACACTAAGACAATATTAATACAGATAGGATGCTAATGTGTATAAACCGACGTTCACCTGATGGTCTGTAGACAATATGTTTCCGACCTAGGCCTGTCTACACAAACATATTGACACCAGGATTAAATTTTGCCATTTGAAATCGAAGAATAAATTTCAATAGAGCTGCGCATCCCCACCATTGGATGTAGCAGGAACAGTGACTATTTGTGACTCAGTGATTACTCAGTGAACAGTCCCAATGCCCTATACAGCCCTGCACAAGGCTAAACAGCTGACCGAGATAGCTGCTAAGCTACAAATGGTGCAGTTGATGCAGCTTTAGTATAGCTTGATGTACAGCCTTGCAAGGTCACCTGCACATGCTTTCATAGTTCACACAAGCACACTGTTGGGACTAAGCTCCGACTACATTACGCTAGTGGTATTCAGCGACATTTTCAAATTGGTTGTGAATAGTACGAAACATTGGTGTCAAATATCAATGTACAGTCGCATGCAAAATTTTAAAGACTACGAGAGTGCATGATAAGCTGCATCACTGCACCTTCTGGTAGTTTTATGGCTAACTCTGAGAGTGTGTACAGTGCATGCGCGTCCATTTCAACCTGCCACTCTGACAGTTTCAACTGTGCGCACAAGAATGTGGGATGAAGTGCAGCATATCACTTCTGCCGTAACCGTCAAAGTACCCGTCCAACGATATATCATTACAAAAATATGTCATCTGTACAAGTGAAATACTTTCGTCATAATATCATCACTTGGCACTTGCACATCGACTGCAGAAGTCCTTGTGCTCTCCTCTACATTCCAATGCCTGCGCAGTTGAAGCGATCAAAGTGGCAGGTAGAAAAGGACATGCCTGCACTGTACAGGCTCTCAAAGTGAGCTGTAAAACCGTCAGAAGGTGTAGCAATGCAGTTTGGCACACGCTTGAATGGTCTCTAGAATTGTGCACGCGCCTATGCATACAAATACAGTAGAACCTCGGTGATACGAACTCGGCTGATGCGAATTCATAAAATTCCCCGGCCGAATTCCATTGTGTCCAATGGGCCAAAAATTGGATGTTCCGAACACTTTTCCGTGTTGCGACGGGTGACAAGAACTTTAGCAGCAAAACAGTCAAGCGACAGCGGAGAGCAACAGGCTCTGGAAGCTTCGGAAGTATGCGTGCGGCCAGTGCACATAGAGTCAGAACTGTGGTTATAGTTTGCCACAGCCGCTGTTGATGAAGCCGCAGTTGCTATCAACGCGATCACATATGGCGACTACGAAACTTCGAAAATACATGCGTATCCAACGCTCACCGAGTCAAAGCAATGATGCTTTCGCCACTGCTGTGGACAAACCCGTAGCAGACGCGATCACAGATAGCAATGATGTAGTTCTGAAGGCATGCACACAGCCTGTGTGCACGGATTGAAAACGAAACTACAGTTTGCCGCAACCACTGCGTACAAAACAGCGGTCGCTTTCCACGCAATCATCAATAGCGATTATGCAGCTACGAAAGTACACAGCTAAGGCAGCGGTAGCTTAAAGGCAACAAAGTTGTAAAAAGGCACGAAGTGTTTCGGCGTTCCAGTCATTCGCTTGTGACTATGGTGGAGCGGTCTACGGCACTTAGTTCTCATTTGGTCTAAAGCGAAGCTCTGACGCACGCATTCGCGGCAGCCAGCTGCACTGTCCCTTATTGGTTCATTCGCATGTGTCTCAGAAAGACATACGCGAGTTCTTTCAACAAAAAAAAAAGCGTTTTGTGTTTATATCATGGTTTGAAAATGAATTTTTCTAGTTTTTTTGGCAATGTGAAATTTAGGGCGATACAAATATTTTCGCTCCCCCTTGAAATTCGTATCACGGAGATGCTACTCTATTTACTCTAAAACAAAGGTAACAGCCAATATTCAGGTGTAAAAACAAAAATTCATATCTATTCATGATATAATGTCAAAGACAACTGAAGTGTAAAGTGACCACATCTTTTTCCAAAGCTAAGCAGTCGGGACCATTCCTTTGCCTCAAAGACACCAGATGTGTCCATGCCATGACAGCTGTGCTAATGCATATAATGCCACTTGGACACACATTGTTGTAGTGCACACAGTCAACAGGAAGATCACAATAGCTACACTACTTTATTCCACAGCATTATGTCCCTTTCATCGCACTAATCTTTAAGTACTGAAGCGTGTGTGTCTGCATTCTCCCTTCGATAAGAGCTGAGCTTACCACATTTTAAAGCATAAATTTGGAAAACAAAAAGACGTATTCAAGCTATGGTTATGAATATACAGTAAGCTTCCCTTAAAACAAAATTTTGCAGTGTAACTGACCTAATCCAAGGTCTTTATGGTAGCTCGATGGCATTTTAAGGTAAACAGCTTCTTAATGGATAATGGGCAGAGCTGGCTATTTCATAGCACCTGCGAAGATGCCTTGGTTACCTGTTAACACAGTGCTTTTTCGTGGTGGTGGTGACGATACCGACTCATAGCCTACAGATTGAGTTATTAGTAGATTAACGAAGCTTGATTTATCTTTGGCATACAAAGACAAAAAGGAATCCTTCCTTTCTTTCCAATTTCCGATTTCCAAATACAAGCACAACTGCATTTACAGATATATCTCCATATATCTCCATACTAAGTGGTAGTGTTTTCTTGTAATAAACCATTCTAGCTCACCATCAAGGTCCAATATAACCTACTCCCAACAGTGGCGCAGGCAGAAATTTTTTTCAGGGGGGGGGGGGGCAACTCCTTGATCCGACATTGGGTCCGGGCAGATAAGTGGGGTCGAGTGTCATTTTGTCCTCTGTATCCCATGGGGGAAAAAAAATTCAAGGGGGGGGATGCCCCCCCCCCCCCACTTCCCCTGGATACACCCCTGACTCCTAAGTCAATCATGCCCACCAGTAGCCTGATGTCACAGCAGTGGGTGTCGCAATGATGCAAGGCCCACCAGTTGAGCAAAGAATGCATCTCGATAAGATAACCTTTACACAGCAGCAACACATATATTGATGCACAAAAGGCGCTCATAGCACTACCACAGCTACTGCCACTCAGTTCATAAAAGAGGACATGTGGACAGAAGGACTGCCAAAGGCCGACAAATTTTAATCGTGAGTACGTAAGTCCAACGGTTAATATACAAACTGCCCCAGCAGATGTATTATGAACTAAAGTTACATTTAACACAAAATATTTTTAATATGGCACAAAATTATTATATCCCCTTCAGGCACAGACACAGTGTTTTTGCCAGTTTTTTAACTAATGGCCAAGAAAGAGCAAGACACATTGTGCTTAAGGTAAATTGAACCACCTCCATACTCTGTGTGTCTTCGCTTAACCTATGTGCTGCGTATGAGTGCAGCCAATCACTTTGGTGAAGGCACTACAATGTTTGAAGGGTCGTACGACATGCCATTTCAGGAGCAATGTGAAAAGTATAATTATTCATTGCTCAAAATTAATTTTGAAAAAAACAACAACAAATTGCACATGTATTCCAGGCTTAATATGTTATTCTTTTTATACAAAAACAAAACATGGCTGACTGTAGAATAAACAGATCTTTAATTAGATGCTAATTACGATGAATTGCTGAAACTTGCACAAAACAATATATATATTACCTCCTTTTTTTTCTTGAAATATAATATTGAGTGCCTTGGAATGTAAATTTGACACATTTGCAGGCGGCCAATCGTAATTCATGCCTGAAGGAGATATAATAGCAAATGCAAGATAAGATCACTTTGGTAAGCAAGAGAATGTAATAATTATCACCTGCTCGTAGTCACGGAGCGACTGGAGTTGAGCAGGTATCAGGAAGCGAAAGCTCCCTGAAACAAAAGCACATATCAGCCTCTCAACAAAGCCATGCAGAACACTTTACAGTAGTAAAGCCAACAAAAATCGAGGCACTTGAGCAACTTACCTAATTGGTCCATCCTGCCTGTCAACACGTCATCACCCATCCTAAAAGATAAGAAAAATTTTTTAAAAACCATCAGCTTTTTAGGCAATAGTATATTGTTTTTGGACCTTAACGTCTATCATTTTTCACTGATCACACCCAACTCTCCAAACATTTTCATGATGAATGCATGCTAAATGATACCAATATGCACTGTTGATAGGTGCTGCAACGCTAGATCCTCAGAATGATGGGCACAATATAAGTAGACACCCACCGAAGAAAAAAAGCCAGTCTTGTTGCTCATGAGCTGAAAGGAATGTGACTGATATTAAAGGGCATTCCCTCACAAATCTTTTATCATCAAAATGTTTACCAAAGTGCTTTGTATGAATGGTGTTTGCCAATCGAATATTGCTACTAATGTGCCCTTGTGACCATATTTACACAAATTTCACTATTATATGCATTTTATTTTTGCATTAGAGTTGGAGCAAAAGTCACTAAAGTGGCTAACTCTTGTGGCAATGTAATAATAATAATAATAATTCTTGAGGTTTAATGTCACAAAACCACGATATGATTATGAGAGATGCTGTAGTGGAGGGCTCCGGAAATTTTGACCACCTGGGGGTTCTCAACGTGCACCTAAATCTAAGTACACGGGCGTCTACTTGTGGCAATGTATAGTTATATAGTATTATGTAGTTTTAAGTGGATTGTACTGCACTTTGATACACCCGCCACAGTGACCTAGTGGTTATGGTGCTCGACTGCTGACCCGCAGGTCGCGGGATCGAATCCTGGCCGCGGTGGCCGCATTTTCGATGGAGGCGACAATGCTCGAGGCCCGTGTACTTAGAGAAGGTCAAAATTTCCGGAGCCCTCCACTACGGCGTCTCTCATAATAAAATCGTGGTTTTGGGACGTTAAACCCCATCAATTATTATTATTATTATAGCACTTTGATACTTTTGCTCCCTTGTCAGCAGGTCCTCCTCATGTTCTTGCTGTAATCTTATGACAAGGCTATTTTCAAGTTGGTATGCACCATCCAGCTCAAGCAAGCACAATTCTGATGATTTCACTGCATTTGAGTGAGAAGTTTTATGAGAGTATGGTAGGGTAAATCAACCAAAAAGACAGATTTTTTTATTTCATTCCTAAAAAGTAATATACACTCTGAGGAGCAAAACAATGCATTGGCGAGCATGTAGGTGCGTTCAAATCCATTTAAAAATGGCGCCACAAACTGTGCCTCCTGCAGATGTGAGGGTTTGTTGACATGTTTTTCATCATTGTTTCTGCGTGTATATATATTTTTTATGATCAATATGGCCAGATTGGTTAAATATATTAATTTCCTGCCATTTTCATAAGTTTTGATTGCGAATTCTCCCACCAGCAGGGGCGGATTATCCAGGGTTCAAAGGGTTCAAATGAACCGGGCCCTCCGGTTTTAGGGGGCCCCCCAAGGGCCAGAAAAAATGGCCGACTTCGTTGTTTTGTTCGAAAAAGTTTAACCCTCCTGCTGGATTCCCCTGACAGAAACAGATTGTCTATTTCAATAATCAATATACATGCTTCTAAGAGGTTGTTCGTTGCATAACGTGCATAATCTTGAAGTCAGCTCACAGTTCTGCAGTCTCTGGTAAAAACCTTTTACTCGCCCAAGACCATGCATCGTGTAGAGGGAAGGAGCTGATCCAGCGGATGGACAAATAGAGCAGCCTGATGAGGATTTTAGCAGCTACGGTCCAACACGCAATGCGAAGGCGCATAGAGAATGGTTCCTGTTTGAAATATCGTTTAATGCGCTGAATGAAAATAACCGGTATGAAGCTGACACATAGGTATGCTATAGTATGCTTTGATTATAGTGTAAACAACGTACCATGAAATATTTGTATGGTACGAAACTTCCTGATTATGCCAGGACTCCGAAGGAGTAATGGTTCGATTCTTCGCTTCTGGCATTGCCGTTCTGTCTTAATTCCTGCTTGGTGGTTATATAGGGAAACTTAAGAGACCATCACTTGGTAAAGGTTGTGCGCAGGAAATATCTACAACATATATCCACTATCTGGCCGCCAGCAGACTTTCACCGCGATTGCTTGAGCGTTGTGGTGGGGGTCTTCAACTGACCATCACTTTTGAACTTCTTTTAACACATTTGAACTTCTAATTCATGAAAAGCTTGAAGCTTCTTGCCCTGATGTCCATGTGGCTCTTAGAATTTTTTTTTGCTTAATGGTCACAAATTGCACTGGTGAACGATCATTCAGCAAACTGAAATTGATCAAAAACAGGCTTCGATCAACGATGACCGACAGCCGCCTCAGTGATTTGTCACTGCTGAGCGTAGAGACGGAGGTTCTTAGGAGGGTAAATGTTGAAGAGCTGATCAACAAACTGTCTCAGCAAAAGACACGAAAACGCTTGTAGAAACGTACATACCTTCTTTCTCTACTTAAAAGAATAATGAAAACAGAGAACATGTTAATAGGTATACACGCCCCATTTCAAGGTTGCATTTCTGCGAAAGAGTTCACCAATTTTGTACACTGTGTTTAAGAAGAAATATTTCGTAAAAATATCAAGATATTCCGCATTTAAACGCAGAAAAGATGTGTGCAATGAATGTGTTTCCTTCTCCTATAGCCCTATGAAAGTGAATATTGCCGGCAAAAATGTAACCCTATTACATGTTTAAAAGCGACCGATTTGTGCATAAATGAGAATATGTGTGGTCGTTTTTCGAGTCTTATTAAAAACGAAGACATTTTAATTTTAAACCATCTGTATTACTTGTTGTGACCACTAGGCATATACAATATGCATAATAGCACTATATCGAAATGAAATCAAAAGTAGCTAGACAATTGGTAGCGTATTTACTGTAAGTACGTGTGAACAGTTTCTGAAAAAGGCCCACCTGTCAACTTCGGCAGTGCTCGCACGCAGGCAACCAAAGCGTGCGCTACCGAATCAGTGAAGCTGAAGCAGATAGAGGAAGCTATTTTTCACAAAGGCGCTCCCTGATTTTCGAGGGAAGATGTCCTCTCTTGAAATAAGGGTAAACAACGCTATAGGTTAAGACGAATGGAAGAAACACACACGGCGCTTGGACTGGACTTCTAAGTGTCGTATGCATTCCTTCTTTTCGTCTTAACTTCTCGCAGAGTTTTGTCTTCTTTCAGTATGATCCAAGGAACCAGACAAATCTTAATGCTGTCGATGTGTATTCGTCTCCTGATATAGTTAATTATTACGATGACAATCTCTCCACGTGCTCCGCAAGAAAGAAAACGCCCAGGTGATATTACACACTCCGGAGAGGCTTAGAATAAATATGGCTTGTGTTCTTTGCAGCTAAATCTAAAAAGCGTCAAGTCACAAGCATGACCAGATGACAAAGTGGGAAAGAAAGGGGGCGGGGCGAGGGGCCCCCCTTATTTTTTTGAACCGGGCCCTCCGCACATTTAATCCGGCCCTGCCTACCAGAGATGCTTTTGAAGTGTAGTCATTGGTTTAAGTGGTGAGCACCTTCCACGCCTGCTTTTAAGCACAAAAACACATTTTTCTCGTGATCAATTTTTCGAAAATTTTCAAAGTGTGATGTACCTTTCCTGGAAAACTATCCGACCGTTTGTGCTGAAGTTCTCACAGATTATATTTAAGTCCCTTCCAAATAGTCTGAACCCAAAACTTGAATTGTATGAGTCATAATTAAGAAAAAAAATTATTTGGAAAGTCTCTTTTACGGCACGTGAAGAGCGAGGACAATAATTTTTTTTCTAGTGAGATAAATGAAGGAATCCATTCTTTTAGCTAGGGATTAATGCCACTACCATGTGGAATTATCGTGCAAAATTTCACAGTCATACCATTTTTTGTTCCTGAGAAAAGGTACATTTAATCTATACCTGTCTAAAATGTGGTATCAAATACAAAAAAGTACAAAAAGCTACAAGATAAAAATCGCATAGATTGAAGGCCAAAGGCCTTCTTATTGAACACGCAAAATTTCGCAATAAAACATGGAACAGTTCCTCAGATATAAAGCTGTAACCAAGTTGACTCATTTACCCTACCACACCCCCTTATTAAGCCCGAACTTGAACATAACTACCTGTTTCAAGTTCACTTTCCTATCATTTACATGTTACATCAGATTATTTATATACCTCTAAGAAGCATCCCAATATTAACTGAAAATTTGAGTGAAGGTTAATACAACATTCGTTCAAAACAAACACTCCGCAAGTAGACATGCCTTTAAAATTCGACATATACTGATCTACACATTCTTTACAAATCTCGTTAGTATTTACACATTCTGATGCTATTACTAAATTTATTGTCTTCACTTAATCTTACACGTCAACAGTACATTTAAATGTCCTTACCACACCACAGTCTTGCTCACCTCATGTCTTACCAAACAGTGAGGTGTAAACAATTCTCACTCAGTGGCATTTGTGAAGTGCGTGAGAGACTTTTGGGCTGTTCAGTTTTACCTATCAGCATGCTTAGCAGCTACAACATTCTGCTGCTTAACACACGGTCGCATTATGAAAGGCTGCAAAATGCAAAAGTGCTTGTGTACATTAAATCACTGCACATTAAAAATACCAAAGTGCTCGAAATTGAGCCGGAGGTCTCTTTGGAGCTACACCTCTCTCATAGCCTTAGTACCACTTTGGAGCGTTGGTAAATCATTTCACAATGTTCAACTCTAAATAAACGAGTCAATTGTTGCACCTTTCCTATATTTAAGAAATACTGAATGCATTTTCCGAAATACCAGTGCTGCCAATAGTTCGTTATTGTGAGCACTTTCATTGGCCACAACAGACAGACTGGGAGGAATAATGTTGAATTTAGGATTAATTAAAACATCCAAAACATGCACAGTGGGCTATGCCAAAGCAAATGGTTGTGGATATATTATAGCTGCCTGGGTTCTTTACCATGCACCTGAATATCTATACACAAGAGATTTCTTTAACTCTGCTCCACTAAAATACAGCCAGTACAGCCAGGTGAACCAGCAAACACATGCAAGAGGAAAAATAATAATGTGATCCTCACATTATGCATATAAGTAACTGCCTTTACTATTTTATGTCAAAAAGAAAAAGTGAAAATCCATACGAGATATTTCAGCACAAAAAGCCCCCCTAACAAACACAAAAGCCTAGAATATCCTATTAGGTTCAACTAAGCTCACATTATAGCAAGCAGTGCTATAAAGACACTAATTACAATGTATCATTCTAATTACCATAATTTTCGCATAGGAAAAGTAGCATGTACATCGCATGTATAAAAAATAAGTCAAGCACATGCACTAAAAAGTGCCTCCCCTGCTCCAATTTTGCTTATTATACCTACCTATAGGTAGTAGAAAATCACAATATGGACATGCCAGCAGGACTATTTGTGGTGTGCCAGAGTGATAATTACAGGGAGCTAAAAATTATCCACATTTCAAAGTATAGTGGTTTTTAATGGGCTATAATTTGAGGGACCAGTAAGGGTGCCCCATCAAGAAATTCAAGTGAACAGTATCAACCCTGATGTAAAGCTCTAAAGCTTTGCTCAGGAGCCAGGAGGCTCCAGTTCTATTTTTTGACACACAAAATGAGCAGGTGATGCAAAAGTATGCACTCTAACAGGCACACCTTTACCACGTCTAAAGAGTTCCAAGCTCTAAGCAAGCATCTTTATAAACTTAAGGAGTCTCTGGGCGAAGAACACGCGTGAAAGCAGTTATTGCACTACAAATCTATATACCACGCGAAAACAAGACTTCGACTTTCCTGTGGTACACACACACACACACACACACACACACATTCCAAATATTAAAGTGTACTTTTACAAACGTACCATTACAAATAATTTCCAATGGTCATGGTAACCTTGTCACATAACCACTATTCGAAAGTCGAGAAATACACGTAATACGGAAAAAAAAAACGCAACCACCTGCAAGCCGGCGTGGTTCACGCATTGTGAAAAGCTCAGCAACAAATCAAAAGCAAACAGGTCTAAATCGGCACTTACAAGCGCACCTCCACCTGCGTGGGAAGTAACTGTGATGATGCGACCACTGAGGAGGCTGCCGACGACTATTTAGACGCATTCTCCGTTGGCCGCCAGCCTCGACGAACATTGCTTATCCCACCTCGTGAGCGTTAACGTCGACGGCAAGATGCAGTGGACGCTTGCATTATTGAGTTCCATCGTGGAGAACCGCAACCGCTGACCAGTAAATGACGCAGAGAAGATGCAGCGGAGAGCGAGATTAAAAAAAAAATGGTACGAATAATACATCTAGGTGCACTTCCGGTCCTCTTCTGCGCCTGCGCAGTCAACACCTCGCGCCGACTTCCGAGACCACCGAGACTACATACGAGACCACAGTGTTTCATAATATTAGTATGAAACTCTTTGACCTAGATTATTTCCAACATTTTTAGCGTGAATACGTAAATTCCACCAGTTGCACGGTTTAACGAAATATTAGACAGGTATAATAATAAACAAGCCATCACGATAGTATTTGGTTGATTATGACGGCATGAGTAGCGCAACAAATATCAATAATGCAAATAATGAAACAAATACATCGCCGCCATAAACTACAGTAATTTTATTAACTGATCATTATGACTACTATCTGTTTTGTTCGTTTTTTTTTTTTAAATGCGCAGTTTTTACAAGCGAACTAAGGTAATGATAGCTCTATTATGCATTCGCCACTAAACTAAGACAACGCCTTAAGACTGCCTATTTTAAATACTACCGCTTGTGCTACAAAGCGCTGTATTTCACTCTTAGTAGCTATTATGCTATTACGTACTAAAAAAAAGTGCTCTATCTAAACCTAGTATGACTTGCGTGCTTGCTACGCGCCGCTTGCGATTGCGAACTCTGAAAACTAATGCAAGGGGGTCCTACAGAAACTCATTCAAACCGAAAGGCACGTATGTTAGAGAGAGAAAAAAAAAACAGATGCGCATCGCTCCTTTAAATCCTTCCGACAAAAACGCGCTATGCTGATGGGCATGGGTTCGCGCATTCGATTCCTGGCCGTGGCAGTTAGATTTCGATCGGTGGCGAAATTCAAATCGCCCGTGTGCCGATGCTTTTCGACGCGATTATTTCCAATACAACACAAGCGAATGCATTCGCAGAACGTTCATTCTCGACGCAAATGCATGTTTGCGAATGAAAACAGGTAGGAGCTTTACATGCACGCGAAATGAAAAAAAAAATGCATATAATTTGAGCAACACCGTGCATTGAGATTCCTCAAAACAAGAGCTCACAGTTAAGTCGTCACGGCACGCTACCTAGACATCTCCAGCGATTAATGTTCGGACAAAACATCCGTATACTTACTCGAAGCAGCTAGACTCCGCAAGAGAGCTATCGTCCACTTGCGGATCGTCCATAGCTAATCCTGCGCCTTCACGGTTTGGGCGTGTCGATACTCATGAAGGTTTGCTGGCCGTTTCAACTGTTTGAACTGAGCAAGAGCATGAGCCTTACGCGCAAAGCTTGCGCTGATCGTGACACACGGATACGATAGGCACGAGCTGTCACGCGCGCAGCAATTGCAGTCAGACGTTTTAAAATTCCCCCATAACGGATGTAATGGCTGGAGGGCGCCAGAAGCGGCGTTAACGGACGCACATTGCAAAAAACACAAAATTAAATCGCACAATTTCAAGTAGGCTAACACAAGTAAAAATTACAAATGTAAAATATTCTTCGGCAACTGTTTAAGTTGTGCGCCAATTACACCACATCACTCCGAGAGGGTTTTGCTTCGGTCAGCCGGGTCAGCTGGACAGTGGAGTGGTGGAGTGGTGGAGTTTTGTTCTGATCTTGTCAAACCAATGCCTCCAAGGAGGCACTGGTCAAACCATGGCCAAACATCCTCAATTCTTTGTGTTCTGTGTAAAATGGTTGAAGTTATTCCTAATAACGTAGCTTTAATCGTGTCGGGACTCATGGGGGAACCCTGATGAGTCCCGACATGATTAACGAAATGTGAAATAAGTTTGATTGTCGAACGCATTGTATTGCATAATTGTGTTTGACAACCTATCGCCGTAAATATTTTTAAAACATTGAACTACTAAGGCCTTTGGTACCCGAAAATACGAGAACATGTGCCAAACTTGGGATAAACCCTCTTTTCAAGTGTGAGGTGATATGGCACATATATATCCATAATTTCTGGACCGAAGCTGTCATAACTGTAGAGTCGGTAGCAGGTGTTATGAGCATGGAAATACATTGTGTGCCGTAGTGACTGCACTTCCATTTTTTTTCGCACCTGTGCAATCCTGCTGCTGTATCTTGTTCTTCTTTTACCCGAGCAGCAGTTTGGAATGGAAAGCGAGTACCTCATTTGAGTGCATTATGCGCTCACAAATACACCTGGGAAAATTTCATCGGTCTATCGCCTGTGCCATTATGTTCACTATTTGATCACTTTGTTATCAACCTTGTTATTATCCTTGTCCTCCCATTTTCAAAGCATTGTTGTGCTGTGTTTACCTCGCAACACTTTATTATATGTGTACCTCTGCTTGACAACCTTAACTTGTTTTCCACAAGATGATCGCATGCAAAATGTAAGTGCATAAAGACCTCCCCGTACAGCCAAGGTCATGTGTTTGCGGGATGCAGGATCCGAGAAAAAAGTGGTACATTTTCCATGCCTGCAGGACGCACAGCCTGGGTATTGTACTGGTATAAGTTGCTATTGTATGCAATATGCTATTGTACTGGTATATGCAGCCATATATTGTGCTAGCTGCTATGTATAAATGGGCCGACGTATTTGTTCATGGAACCTAATCCTACAAACTTTGAGCCTCCACATATATATATATATATATATATAGAGAGAGAGAGAGACTGCACTGAGAAAGCACTGCAGCCACTGGTGGGTTTCCTTAACAACTGCTGTACTTCACTGGTGTCACAACTGCACTGTGGGCAACAAGCATTTCGTTTTGCTCATTTAATGATTAATATCGTGTATTCCATTTACGAGGGAACCTTGGAGTTAAATTTAATTTGTTGGTTGCAAAAAATTTTATTGGTTGATCAATGTACCAACACAAGCATTCCCTCCTTAGCATCTCTGTGCAACCATAACAATGATTTTGACTCCTGGCTCCAAGCATCACTATTGTTGATTCTATAACAAACCTGATCCAATCTTTTGAGTCATATGACCATTTTTGGAACATGCAAACATGGTCAAGATTTCCATTGTAGCTGAACCTATGTGTCTATTTTGTCACAAAACTTAAGTGGTGGGCATTGTAGTCGCCACAGTCGAAGTGTGTTGACTTGGAGAGAGTTGAGGAGAAAGTCTGCAGACGAAGAAACAAGGCAGTTATTGGATGTTCCATGCATGCTGGAGGCAGCCCAAAACTAGCAATATTATCTTGGTTCATTGCCATGCTGTGGTGAATAAAAGTTTGTGTCTAAGGGCACAAATGTAGGCATGAGCTTTTATCTTCAGCTTTATGCAATTCTCAGATAGTAGAATCCCGTAAGAAGAAAAAGAGTCCCCTTTCTGGAAACACTTGCACAGCATAACAAAGGCTGTAACAAATTGAGGCACCTTGATGACACTACTTCAACAAAATCATTTGTAAATGCAAAGGCATAGGATTGTTTGGCTTTGATTATGCTCACCAGTGCTACATCATATGATGAGATACAAAACTCCAATTAGTATTTACTTAGAGGGAGGAAGATGGATAGAACAAGTTGTAATGTGGCGAGGCCAGGACATATTTCAGAATTAAAATATGGTGCATAAATGGAATCAAAAATGTAAAAGGTTCATTTAGGATAAATTTATATACATATTTAGGTTTGCTTCAGAAATGATGTTCTTCTATGGCATTTAACCTTCATTAGCCATAAGCTGTACCCAATGTAACTAGGCAAATCTTAAAGCATCACACGGTACAGAAGGCAACAGCTATGCAGAAATGCTGCCATTTTACGTCTTGTTAGAGAAGAGATTTTTCCAAAGTTGTTATTCTGCCACACAGTTTTTGAGGTTGCCTTAAAGGGACCAACAACTGCCCAGAATATGAAACGAGTTGACTCCACTGATGTAAAGATTGTCCGTCACATTGACTCAAACCAACCCTGTTTTTTTCGTGGGAAATGGATTTATATTTTTATTTCTCAATTGAAAGTCGCGAAAAATGACCTGTGGCACCTCTGGCAGCAAAAACATGAATGATCCGATGAAGACTGCCACGTGACCGTTGATTGCTGTACACGGTCGACGATTTTTTTGTTAGTATTGAAATATTGTTCGTTTCTTTATATTAAAAGGTATTACTCCATAATAATGTACATATAGGCCTGTGTTAGTAGTATGCATTAAAGTGGCGCTGCCTTCGCGTGACGTAATGATCCCATGCTCGTCAGCACGTCTTGAGCAACTTTTCAGCGTGCTCATGCAACCGTGCACGCAGTTTCCAGGTCGCTAATATTTTGGAGCGACAGTTTTTCTACCTACACTTCGTCTCAAAAATGACGCGCACTGCTACTCGGCGTGGGCGCGCATATGCGTAGTGACGTTTCCGATGACTTGGCTTGGCTCGTGCATCGAGAGAGTAACTACGCTGGGACGGGACAAGCCACCCATGACACAGGTGCAGGCAACCTTGGACACATGCGCACAAAACGCGGTACAGGTACAAGGAAGGTGTATAATGCCACATCATCTCATTGTAACAGCTTGTTCTTTTCAAAAATAGTTGAAAAGCTATAAATAAAGGTGGTTAAGCATAGTTATAGGAACTCCTGTGAAAGCCAAACAACGATAGCTTTCACAAATCGCGAGAAGGGCTGGCGGCATCGCTATCAATTCTCAGCGTTGCTGGAGGAAAGGTGCATCCGTGTTTAGAGCCTTTCAGATCGAAAAATACTGCTTGTAAAATAACTACGTGCTTTTGAGATTAACTACTGCAGCTACAAACACTGCGAAAGGTGAGCTTTCTGTCGCGTCGTAAAAAAATGGGTCGAGAAAAATCAGTTGTCGGTCCCTTTAAAGGGGCCTTGCAACATTTTTTGACTGCCTTCTGTGTAGTGTGTAGTATTGAACACTAATAATAATAATTGTTGGGGTTTAACGTCCCAAAACCACGATAAGATTAGAGGGACGCCGTAGTGGAGGGCTCCGCAAATTTCGACCACCGCGGGTTCATTAACGTGCTCCTAAACCTAAGTACACGGGCCTCAAGCATTTTCGCCTCCACCGAAAATGCGGCCGCTGTGGCCGGGATTTGATCGCACGACCTTCGAGTCAGCAGTCGAACACCTTAACCACTAGGCCACAAAGGTGGGTCTAGCATTAACACTGAGCTGAATGCAAAAATTACAAGAATTGGGGCACCGAAACAGTAGTTATACACCTTCAAAGGTCAAAGCCCGAACAGACTGTGAGATAACGCTCTCTTTTGCATTTCGCTCTGCCAGTAACGTCACTGGTTGCTTCCAATCATCGCATGCCTCTTGTAGAGATTTACCGGAAGTCTCATCTCATGATAGCCTTTAAAAGCCATTGCACAGCATACCTAGTGTCACGTTGCAATTTATTTCAAAACATATTTAAAAGCAGAGAACCTTTAGCATCTGACAATGTGCAAAGAGTGAGTGAGTACGAACTTTATTCAGGTCCTGAGGTGAAAGAAAGCGGTGCCGAAAGCCCCGTCAATCAGTCCGGCGGCTCCACCCAGGTCGGGGCCGGTAGACAGAGTCCTTCGGCGACGGCCCTCTGGACAGCCTTGAGCTGAGCGATGAGCTCTGTGCTTTAAAGCGCTGAGTCCCATGATGACTGGTCAGAAAAATCTGTACCCGCGTTGGCAGGGCACAGCCAGAGCATGTGCTCGAAACTGTTGTATTCGTGGCCACAGTGCGAGCATACAGCAGGAAAGTCAGGATTGATCCTGCTTAGTGTCGTCGGTGTTATGTATGTTCGAGTCTGCAACTGTCTGTAAGTGATTGCTTGTGCTCTGTTGAGCTTTGTGTGAGGAGGAGGAAAAGTTCGACGTCCTAACCTATGATGAGAGGTGAGTTCGTGGTATGACACGAGCGGGTCTTTGTTATCGAGGTTCCTGCAGGCTGCATTGAAGCGAGGGGGTGGACCGCAGGCGCGGAAAGTGAGCTCTCGCGCCAGTTGGTGTGCCCGCTCGTTTGGGTTGCAGGAAGGAGATCCGGAAATGTTTCCCATGTGAGCCGGGAACCATGTAATGTGTGAGGACGGAAAATTATCTTCGCCCCTTTCTTGGTAGAAGAGCTTGTTGACAACTGTAGCTGCCTTCGAAGAGACGAGGGCAGCCGAAAAAGTTCTTATGGCTGTTCTGGAGTCCGAGTAAATGATAGAGGCTCCCGTGCAGCTTTGAAGGGCCACCGCAATGGCCATTTCTTCTGCTTCGTGGGTGAAGTTGGTAACTACCGTGGCTGCGTTGACGAGCGAGCCATGGGCGTCCACCACGGAGACGGCGTAAGCGCCTCGATTCCAATATCTTGCAGCGTCAACAAAGAGGACTTGCGTTTCGTTGCGCATGATCTTGGCGAGTATGGCCTTGGCTCTCGCTTTTCTCCGTCCTTCGTTGTGGGTCGGGTGTATATTTCTGGGAATCTGATCAACTGTTATCGCTATGTTTTTATAATTTTTAGCACACAATAGTGTAGCACAGCTGGGACCATAAGAATGTTATGCGAGACTTCGTGTGTCAAGGCAATAAAAACATAGTCACTGGCATCGCTGTCTTAAGACCAAACGTCACTTCTAATGGTAAAAGTCGCTGTTGGTTGTCACTGTAGTCAGAGCAGAAGGTGGTTTCTCTGGTAAAATAAAACTAACTGCTTTGTTTTCAGTTCTACTTGCATTACAATATTACCGCATCCTACTGTAATAGAATAACCCATGAAAGCATTGTGTCACAGGGTCCGTTTAAAGGGCATTCATACGAGGTAGAAATCCTCGGGAGACAAAGGAATTGGGATCACGTGACCGCGACGTCACGGATTAGTGAGTGGGCACGACCCCCCCACACTTCCTCGGGGGACACGGGGGAACCTCTTCCCCGACAGGACAAACAATCCCCCGCCAGTGAGGGATATAGTGGAATTTCGGGCGCTTGTTTGGCCACATTGGTTGTCTGCAGCTCGTCAGTGCAAGCCACCAGAGTAGTCTAGTAACACTGATCTCCCCCTCCGTTCGCCTCGTCCATGTGAGTGGGGGACATTGGTGGAGACTTCTCCTTGCGAGCTGACGTCATTAGGCTCTGCCTTTATCCCCCGAGGATTTGTCCCCCGTTTGAATACCCCTTTAAGAGGCATAAAGCCAACATGATTGTCCAGTCTGCTATTACACACAGTCACTGATGCATTTAGGTAGAATGGTTGTACATGTCTACGTGCTCTTGCAAGCCTTCACGAGTATGAAATGCACTTTGTGCCCAACTTGTTTATTGCTGTTCAGCAGTGCATGCAGTCGCTTTCTATCCAGCTAGAGCATTCTCTGGACGCAGCCAGCAGTGTTTAAAAGCCATTTTGTGTCATTTTCAAGACAAGAACTAGGCCGAACTTACCGTCATGAGCACTAACATTTTTCCAGGGTTATTATAATGATGGTTCATTGAAATTTAGCGCCAGTTCTAGAACTATGATGCAATAAGCCATAGAGCCAAAATGACGAAGTGACAAGCGAACAAGTTCAGGTGTCTGCAATTTCTGACATGCAGTGCTTAAAAGTAAAGCATTTGGGAAACACCAGTTTGGCACATTCCTGCAAGAATGAATGCTCCTAATAAGACTGAGCAAAACATTTTGTGCAATCTATTTTAGTACAAGTCACGCAAATAAAGAGAAAAAGCTGCAGAACAGAGATGCACTTTCTTGTGCAGCCTTCCAGCAACATGGACACTTTTTATATTCCAACACAATAAAGAACTGCAATGTAAAGAGACCCCATTCACGTGAGCCCTACATAAAATACTTGTCACTACATAAAATACAAATAAAAGTTTTATGAAATATATAATGCACAACATAAAATATTTATCAAGCCCATGCAAAGTGGTCATGATAGAATGGAGAACTAAGATACAAACTACAACATTTACTCCTCCCTTCTCCTTGCTTGTAACTATATATTCATTTTTTCCATTCCAGGAAGGAACAAATGAGGCTAATGTGGGGCAGGTGCTCTTGGGAGAATGCTTAAAAAGCCTCTTCCCATAGTAGCATGACAAAGTTACCAACAATACACAAAGAAATTACCTTCCTATATTTTTGGAACAGTATTCACTTTACATGTCAATATTACACATTTGTGATAGAGGTGTCCAAAGTTACCATGCTTTTAAGAACACCGCTACTACGGTAAGCTTCCAATAATTTAACAAGCATAAATAAACATGGCAGGAAACATCTGTCAAAATTTTGTGTATTTACAATTTCTGCATATTGGGAAGAACTTAAAGCAAGCAAGGGCAATTGCAAAAGAAAACTTTTTACAGGGCATTCAAGGTCTTTCATCATCACTGTCTGTGATCACAAATGGTTTCTTCAGGCGTCTGCGAACTACCACATCATCATCATCGGAACTTGATTTGGCAGCATCCTCTTCATCCTCCGATGATGACACCACATGAACAGACGTTTGCCTTGAGTGAGAGGCTGAGGTTTGTTGCACTTTCAGTGGTGTCACATCCACTTCAGCATATTCTACCGACTTGGCGAGGGCCTCCTGGAAGGGACTTGGTGGCATCTTTTGGCATTGTGACGGTGAAAATTTCTGTGGTGAGCCTACAAAAAATGGTGCAATTCGCTTGGGAGGAGTAGACAGTGGTGTACTATGGAGCCTTGGCTGGCTGAAAGATGCCCTCGCAGGAGAGGAAGGACTGCTTGCTGCCATTCTGGGCAAAATATTCTGCGGTGTGCCAAGACCCCTTTGTGTGGCTCTGGTATCACTGTCGCTTTCCTTCTGCAGGACAGATGGAGAAAGCTGCAAGTGCTTTGCCTCAGTCTGGAAAAAGAATGACTGATTAGGGGAATTCAACAAACGCTTTTTGAGATGCCTCTTTCCTTGTTCAGTGGTGCACAAAGATTGGCCAAGAGTGTCCTTGTTAACCTCTCCACATGCTGACTTATGAGCACTTTTGTCAAAACGGTCTTGTAGAGTTGACTTAGAAGTGAGATTGTCTTCCTCTTCTCCTAAAAGAGAAGGCAATTTGCTTTGTTCTGTTGTATTGTGCTTGTCCTGCACTGAGAGCATCAAATTCGAAGGTGACACATGCAGTTCTTCAAATGAACGCTCAGCAATTAGATGTTCATCCTTGATGTGCAGTTCCTCATCTGGCTGTTCCACATTCACAATTTCACACTCTGCATCATTTCCAAGCTGATCTTCAGTCTTTGCAAAAACTCTCTCATCAGCTGTACTTAATGCAACAAAAGCTTGTTTCTCCATCTTGGAACTTTCACTGCTGTCCACTTCTTCAGGAGCATCCGACAACTCCTCATCTGTGTCTATAACGATAGAGTCCATATCTTCACTAGGTGGAAAGAGCTCTTCCTCTGAATCATCAACTATGATGCTAACGCTGTTTTCCGAGGTCTGGACTGTCATGCAAGCCAATGACTTGTTAAGCGAGTCGACACCATCAATACGGACATCATCATCGTCGTCATCATCGGGCACCACCAAAGCCTTGTTCCACTTGGATGACATACCTTCATCTTGGTCATTATGCTCACTAAGGAACACATTTTGCTTGGGCGACCTCGCTCGTTGCTCTGTTGGTCGAGATTTCACAGCATTGTTGACAGGCACAGTAAAGTACTTCTTGTTTTGAATCTCATCTAATGCCATATCACTCTCCACTGTGAGCAGATGTTGAGCCATCCTGGCACGCTCCTTTACCCGCTCTATTTCTCCAGGCACAAATTCATTTTTTGCAGCTTCCCGAGATTCTTCGGAGAACATGAGGTCATGATGACTGATACCAAAGATGTTCTTTCTTTGCAGAAGAGCAATGTGATCATTAAGAGCAGGGTTTGCGTCTTTGTCCCATGAGTGCATCTGAGAAAGCTGGACCTGGGTACCAGAGTAGTTAGGGTTTTCAAGACTAAAAAGCTCCCTCAGCTCTTGTTTTGTGAAGTATCGCATGGGGTCATTTTGCTTTCCAGTTGTTGCTTTATGATAGAATCCTTGAATATCTGACGCCGATAAATCTTTTCCTCAACTGTGCTGCATGTTATCAAACGATACACAACAACATTTTTTTGTTGTCCTATGCGATATGCACGGTCAACAGCTTGAGCATCCGTTGCTGGGTTCCAGGAAGGATCATAAATAATGACCCTGTCAGCAGCAGTCAAAGTGAGCCCAACACCTCCAACCTGAGTGGTAAGAAGAAACACTTCAGCATTGTCCTTGGCTTGAAACTGTGTGACTATGCGGTCACGGTCACACAGTTTGTTGATTGTACCATCAAGTCGAGTAACTCTGAAGCTCCTGTTAGTGAGAATTCGACTAATAATATCCAAAATCTTCCTTGACTGTGAGAAAAGTAGTGTGCGATGACCTTCAGCTTTGAGAATTGTCAAAAGCTGCAAAACAAATGTCATCTTTCCAGACTCTTCAAGCAAAACATCATCTGCTACATCTCCAATAGACACTGACTTTCCTTCTTCCTTTTTGAGAAATTCTTCAATTTCTTCACTTGTCATGTCGTCGTACATTCCCATTTGAACACATGCTCGCTTTGAAAGAAGCCTTGGATGATCACAAATTTTTTTCAGCACAGTCAGCTGCACAAGGGGAGACTTCTTAGTCATGAGGATATTGGCTACTTCATCAGACTCTAGGAACTCCCGATATATTTTTTTCTGTAGCTCAGACAGGTATATCCAAATGACAAGGTCATTTTTCTTTGAAGAGAAGGTTAGCTTAGGGTGCAGAGCTGCCTTTTCATCTTCACTGTTCTCTTTGTTCGCATACGCTTCTGCCTTTGTTCTCCTCAAAAAGTACGGTTGTATCAAACGACGTAGCTGCTTTGCTATCTCAACACCTAAAAGCCTCTCTCCTGTAGTGGCATCTTTTTCACGTGCCCTGTTGATAGGGGTCTCATACTGGCGCTTAAATGTTGCCAATGAGCCGACAAGTGCACCTTGGTGTGTAAAGTTGAATAGAGCCCATAGCTCTTGAAGATTGTTCTGAATGGCTGTACCTGTAAGTACAAGCCGGTTCTTAGCTGGAATCTCGTAGATGGCTCTTGTTGTTTTAGTTGGGTTTTTGATCTTGTGGCCTTCATCAAGAATCAGATAACACCAAACAAATTGTTGGCCATTTTTGGTACAAAATTCTTGATGGCTTGTTTGTGCCAAGCCATAGCTTGTCAAGAGGACACCACCACGTCGCTGCACCCTTGCCAGGTTTCTCTCCCTTTCTTTTTTGGATCCAGAGTGGTATTCATACACATCGATGCCTGGTGCCCACACTGCAAATTCTTTCTTCCAGTTGGCAATTAGGGACACAGGCATAATGATCATGACACTCTTAAATCATATCACTGTCAAACATGCCTGAAAGAAAGGCAATAACTTGAATAGTTTTGCCTAAGCCCATGTCGTCGCCTAGCACACCACCACGTTTCTTGAGGTGTAACTCCCACATCCATAGCAAACCCATCCTCTGGTAAGCATAAAGTTTTCGCTCGATGGCTTGACAAAGGTAGAAACCGTTGCCAATTTCAACCATGTCACTCTCACAAGCTTCTTGGGCTTGCTCGCTTTTCAAAAACTCTCGCATCTTCTCCATTTTGGCTTGGAGGCGTTCATCGGCTTGATACTCGGCAGCTCTTTCGAAAGCCTGTAGAGCTCCCTGGACGTCACCTTGCTTCAGAAGCCTCTTGCCTGAAAGAGTTGAAAAGGACATGTTTTATGAAAAACTCTTTTTAAAGGGTTCTCTATTCTCATGGTAGCCGTAACAATTCCGGCCCATACTTTTATCATGGCTGTTGCCTCCTACTGGGTGCTTAAGATCATGTGGCCAAATAGGCAGAGCAGAAACTGGTCTTCAGTTAGCGGGAACTAGCATTCCTCCTAGATATGAAAATCACTCACACATTCCTAAGACTACGGTGCTTTGCACTCATGACTTTAGCTGCTGTCGCTCTACACAAGCTGCCAATCAGATGCTACTGGAAATCATACAGAAATTCTAATGTTCTGACTTGTGTTGCAGAATTCTGGTGCCAGACTCCAGGGTCAGCAAACAGAAGTCTCAGGAGCACCTTGAACATGCTCAAGATAATGATGTGGGAAATATACAGAATCTCCAGCATACTGAGGGCACAAAACTGAATTTTAGAGCAGTCTGTGGGCTGAGGCCTTGGCAAGGTATCCACCCATGGATCAGTCCCAGTTTCAGCTTTAAGCCTATTTGAAGTGGCTGCAGTTCTTGCATTAGTTCAGGGAGTGCAGCACTATTTTATTGTTTCTCGGTATAATGTGTGCCCTCTGCACTGGCCTACACCTGCTTGTGAGGAGGTGCGGGCAAAGTGTAGCGACATGCCTGCCCAACATCCAAGCTTGAAGTGCATGACTGCAGCCAGCTTGTGCATTTGTGTCGATGGTGTTCTGCAAAGTGTTTTAATGTTAATAGATTTCTCTGCCTCTTTTGACCATTTTCATACTATCATCACTGATACGAAAGATATGTGCTCTTGCATAACTGAGTTGTGGGGCTTGTTTGTCGATGAATACCAACTACTTTTAGATGCATGCACTGTTGAGCAAAAGCTTTATGGTGCGCCTCAGGGCATGGATGCTCTGGGGAAGGATTTAGGAAAGATTGTTTCCTGCATACATATACTCCTGCAGTGGTAGTGAGAGAAGGCTCCAGTACTTGCGCTTTTGGACAAAAACAGGAGTGAGACTATCGACATACATGTATCACCACTTCGATGCTCCTACATTATATGCTGTACTCCGAGAAATCTCCACTTAAATATCCTTACTATATCGAATCAGATGTTGTCAAGTGCACGATTCCTTTTATAAGCGTTCAGCTACTCATTCACATTGACACCCATCGTCAATTATTTCTGTGCAATTTTATGTTGCCTGCAATGTGAACGTCTTTTTTGAAGACAACAAAACACCTATGTCTATAACACTCCTTCAAACAACTCTTTCATCCGGTGCCGCGCCTTTGACCATGCCGCAGGAGCTTGTTCCGGAAAATGCATCTTATGTCGAAAGGCGCCACTGCAGGTGGTTGGTGTTTCACGTTTCTGCTCAGCCGCAAACAAGCAAACAGGCCAGGCCACGACCATGCAAACGCTGCTGCCGCAGATCCCGACCTCGTGCACTCAGCCGTAGTACGACTTTCCCGAGATGTCACGGGCCGCGAGAAGCAATGAGATTCTTTCCTACCGACACTTACAGGCATGCGTCCTGTGCCGGCACTCTCTAAATCTCGGGAAAGTGAAACTATTTCGAAAGGGATGTTCGAAAGTACGAATCCAGACGCTCAAACCACGGGTTGTTTCGAGGAAGAACACTGAGAAAGGCTGTGGCGGCAGAGAAGTAATGCTCCTCAGAAGCTATGACCATATGTGCCAGACGCTCGAAACGCTGACAATGTCTGCATTGTTAAATTCACTTTGAAAATATTCGTGCAGGGCTAGTGTCGGCACTGCACTTGAAGTGATACTGCACAGCCAAACTGAAGAGACTTGGTTATCGCCTTTGCTGTCCTCGAGGAGCCGCCAAAGTATATTAAATAAAACCACGTTACTTGCATGTAGTTCACACACAGATTATCGCTTCTCTCGTGCCTGGCAGAGGAGATTGTAAAGCAAATGGCAGCTCGACTAACATGCGATGTCACTCGATCAGATACTTCAAACGAGATTCGAACAGTACGCGACGAAAAAAAAGCATACAATTAGCGTTTTACAAAAAGAAACGAAAGGAAAACCCCCCGGACTTCTGCAACAACAGTCAGGACCTTGTCACATTGTCTATATGTCACTTACCTTCAGACTTGTGGAGCTTGAAAAGCGAGGGCTTTTCTTCGCCGTCTCTTTCGGCAGTCGAAGCCATGACAGTACAACGCAAGGGGAGGCCATGACAGCGAGGTATTGCTGTACAAATTGCAGCCTGCAGGCCTTTCACGAAGACCGTTTACGAGAAAGCATGTTAAAAACACATGCACTTTGGCCATCTTTGGCCGGCAGTGAAAACGGTTCGCACCGACCGCCGCACGCAACATGCGACCGGCGCCTCTCATGGGTTTTTGAATACAACCGTTTCGATTGGCTTGGCTCTGCGCTTGCGCAGCTTTCGCGCGCCCACCCCCACTGCGCCCACGACCATACCCACGAGATCCCACGAGGCGCTGCTGCTGCCAAACTATGCCAAGCGATGATGATGGTTGTAATTTGTAACAATTGTAACGCCGTGCCTAACGCCTAACTTATTGACCACTTACTTGAGCTGCAAAATTTTTGCTATGACGTTATTTTTATATTTTAGGCATACATACGTATGGCAACTATGCTTTCTCAAATTTTTCGCTTGGTTTTGCGAGCCAAAAGACGTCACGACCGCCATATTCGTTATTTTTTTAGCGGTTTTCAAGTGATGGCAGCGATAACTCGGACAAGTGCACACACGTGTACTTGCAGTGCTTGCAGTGTTTGCATTGCTCCGTGAGGTTGTATTTTCGGTTAGAGCCATGTCTTCGAGCGTAATAGTTGCTGGCCTTGCTCTTGCCGCTGTGGGATTTACAGGGCGTGCGCTGCTACGCTCATCGAGAGCGTGGTCGAAAACGCTGCAAGAAAGCTTGAAGAATTTGCCCACCGCCGAATCCTTTGCCGGTTCGAAGTACTACAAGGGCGGTTTTGAAACGAAGATGAGCAAGCGAAGCTGGTCTCATCCTTGGTGAGCCCTTCCGCAAGCAAATCGAAGCTGAAAGATGCCCACAAGAGGATCATGCTGCTCAACCATCCAGATCGTGGAGGCTCTCCTTACCTGGCTGCTAAAATTAACGAAGCGAAGGACTCTTGAGAGCGGCAAGTCAAAATAGCTGCAGACACTATTACATTTGCACAACTTTGGCGATGGACCGTAGTGTTTCTTCCATGGTGATGTAGGCGCTTCATCAAATGCATGACCATGATTGGGATTGTGTTGGACTTTATTAAATGCTTTTAGTATTGATGTGCAAGCAGCTGTAATTGAATTTCGAACAAAACTTTGAGTCATGAAAACT